>NC_024307.1:31985247-32012558 GCF_000523025.1 Cynoglossus semilaevis
CTTTTCTTCCGCTCGCTCACTCTGTGATTTTGTTTCTCTCTATCTTCTGCTCATTGAAGCCATAATTACTAATCTTGCTCTGAGCTCAGTCCTGGAAACTTAAACATACATAAAGGGGCCGTGCACAGTAGGATATCAATACAGACAAACAGGCACAAAGGCACACCTCGCGGCTCGGCTGCTATTGGACCCCCTCTGTGCTGAGCTCAACTCTAACACCGGATGTTGATTACACTGGCTATCCCTCTATGTGTCCCCCCCTTTTTCTCTATCTTAACGTCCATGATAATTTCATGGTCAGCTTTCTTCTTTCATATGGCTTATTTTCCTTTTATATCTTCTTAGCCTTGATGCTGTGTTTCACTTTATTTCTCAGGGAAAAGGACCCATCAATTCAACCTTACTGTTGTGTGATGAATGCGGTTGTAATGACCTTGGTCCACTGATGCAGTTGTGTTTTGTAAAGGTTTAAATAACACGTCTTGATATTTGGAACAAGCCTCTAGATCACTTTCAGTATTAAATGAAAAAAAAACAAAAAAACAAAACAGAGATATGACATTGAAACTAGGAATAATTGACTGAACGCCTAATGTCGCGTTTTTATATGGATTCATATTTCATTGGTGCAAATGTGTCAGGTTTTTTTTTTTTTGTCTTGGGCTTTCAAAATCAAAAATATTTCTAAAATGTGGAAACAGAATAAATTAGCAATGTTCCTGTCAACAAGCCATGTGTAAATACATCCCAGAGCAGAGACGAGGTTTCATAATTAGCAGGGCTAATCCATCACGACACTTTCGCTTTTCACCTAATTCCCCCATATTTTTTTTTTTTAACAGATTGAATTTATTTTCTTGGACATCAGGTTAATGTCCTGCCAACAGGAAGGGGATTGTTTCTGTTTCTCAGTTCCGGTATTATCTATAATAGATAATGCTGGGTGTTATTTTCTGCCATTTATATCCGTTGCTTTATGGCTTTTTGACTTGATAATATAGTAAGCTAAAAGTTACGGACATATTTTTTTCTTTATTATGGCACTAGAATCCAAGGCTCTCCAGTCGCTACAGCTGCTTCTGTTCGAGCAACAAGCGAGCTGACTGACAAGGACAAAACGCAAGCAACAAGGAGTGCTGGACTGGGATGGAAATGTCAATAAACTCAATCAAATGAAATACTTTGATAATGAGGAGACGGGCTGAATGCAGCGATTGTGGGACTACATCATGAGCTCGGAAGAAGCGCTCAGTGATATTTGTTTACATCCCTGGGGAAGATCAGATGAGATAAGCAGACAAAAGCGAAACTCAATAACCAGCCACACTCCACTCACTCAAACGGTTTCAAGTGCATTCACGGGAGGATTAGAATTTCTGTCACAAGTGTTTTGTTTCGGAGTAAACAGTTATCTAAACAGAGGTGTGGGGTGAAGCGTGCGTTGATGTGTCCTCGTACGGAGGTCCCGGGCTGAAACAACCTTCCACAACATGTGAAACTCTTTACACTGTGTTATTCAGCTCACTCCTGTGGAAACAAAGCTGCGCCGCTGTGGCAGACTTCACACTCGGCAGTTCTCGCTCGAATACATACTTTATATAATGTGCTGTGGACAAATGACTGGATAATGTGCAAGTGGGCCGATTCACACGTCTGTTAAATATACGCAAATATCGCAGCGAAGAAGAAAGCCGAGAAATGAACACGTCTGAGACCGACTTGGAATGAATTTGAAATAGAGCATGAATTTTAGCCTCTCCCCATTTTCATCTCCTTGTTGTATTCCTCTCCCCTCTTTGCTTTTCAATTATTCTTCTCTTTCTCCTTCTTATGTGCCTCCAAATACCCACTCTCTTCCATCACTCCCCCATGTCAGCCCTCCCTCCCCCACCCCCTCATCATTCTGTAATTCCCATCTTTCTCTCATTCTATCGTCCTCTCTCTGGCTTTCTTACTCTCATTCGGTCTCTCATGACAGAACTACAGAATCCAGGCCGGCCAAACTAATGACAGTAATAACTCTCCGAAATGTCGCCGCTGGTCTAGCCTTCTCTCCCATTGCCCTCTCTCTCTCTCTCTCTCTTTTCTTCTCCTGCCTCTTGTTTCCTCCCTTTCCCTTTTTCGGTCCTTCTCCCAAGGTAGCTATTAGCCATCCATTCCCTGCCTGCAGCACTTAGCTGCGAGGGCCGGCCACAGAGATGAGAAAAGGGATAGAGAGCAGGGAGTAAGAGAGCGAGAGAGAGAGAGAGAGAGAGAGAGAGTGAGATATGAAATTAAATAGAGAGATCCACAGATGTCACCGCTGCATATTCTCCATCTGTCGCCCGCCCCCTCCCTCTCTCCACTGCTTTTCTTTTTTATCTACCAGTCTCTGCTTATTTTCTCCATCCATTCCTGGATGGCTCTGATGTGGATTTTCTCCATTTGATCTCCTGCTTACCTGGGTTTCTGCTGGTGGTGCGGCCTGCCGGCTCCTTCTTCGGAGGCAGTCCATATTGGCCTGTGGAAAAAAAACAGAAAAAAAAAAACAAGTCAAAGTTCTGGTCATTGGAACCAAAAAAAGGGACATGAGCTACAAGTGCCAGACGGCCAAGTCAGAACAGGGCTGTTCTAATAAAGGCTCCCCTCTCTTCCACTCCAGTTATAGAGGAGCACATATTGATGGAGCGCCGACGCACCGTGGACGAGCACTTCTCCATTTGTTTGAATGGGAAACAAAAGAGATGCTGTCTGTTGTTTTGGCCAGAGTGAATTTACATGAAGCCATAACGGCTTGTAATCTGTAGTCGCTAAATCAGGCCATCTGTCTAGCAAGCCCTCGGTAATGGTGATGGCATTAAAAAGCCTTTATGTGACACATGCAAATGCGGACACACATACCCGCACGCACACGCAGGCAGCCATTGTGAAGGTACCACAACTCAAACTGGAAGAGTTGGTTTAGAAAGTACCAATTTTGCCCACTCCGGAGCCATCTGCTCAGCCGTAGGGCCTTTCATCTCCGCCGCTCAGCCGCAATTTTCAAAAGGTCCGTCCGTCAAAGGGCAAAACCATTGGGTGTTTAAGGCACCACGTACCGATTATGCCCAACAAGGCATAACCAGCACGTGCGTACCTGTGTGTTCGCAGCCTAGCCATCAAACTTTACATTGTGACATTTGGAGACATGTGAGGCCAGTGGCTCAGGGGGCCAAGCTCACGACAGCCCAATGGACAGAAGTTAGGGCTGCTGCCGTCTGGATCGATAGACACTGCTGTACGGTCAGCGTTGGCTGGTGCACGGAGGTTCACACTGTGGGTGTACGACTGAGACGGAGCGCAAGCAAGATAGATAAAGAATAAAATAGGAGCCGACAGGTCATTGTGTGTGTGCAGGGAAATGGTGCGAGTGTGTGTATTGTGAGCGCTGGCGTCTGCGTGTGTGTTCCTCGGTCAAAGCAGAGAGCCATATCTCTTCTGAGATCGCTATGAGGCGGCACGCCGCTTATTTAGACGACAAACAACACAGACGTGACCTTTCAGCCACGGAGCAGATAAGACGCGGAGAGAAGAAGAAGAAGAGAGAGAGACAGAGAGAGAGAGAGAGAAGGAGGGAGAGACGGAGAGATAGAGGGAGAATAACCGAAGGGGGGATTGAGATGGAGACTAGCTGTGGGGAGAGATGACCAGCATGTAAAGTGAAGGGAGTGTGGTGTGTGTGTGTGTGTGTCATGAGGACGGGGACAAGGGAAATTAAAAAGGAAGACAGCGATGTTACTTGAGAGAGAGCCAGGGGAAGGGGTTAAAAAGAAAAAATAAACCGCAAAGAAAGATTGCGTTGAGGAAAGGACAGAAGAGGAGATCCACCGCAAAGAAAGACTGCGTTGAGGAAAGGACAGAAGAGGAGAAAGATAAGATAAAAGAGAGAAGGAAATCTAAATAAAAAAAGATGCGGAAAGTCACTGAGGTCACTGTGTGTGTGTGTGTGTGTGTGTGACAGTGAAGCCAAGTAGTATTTCCACTGCCCATACGGTGAGAGAGAGAGAGAGAGAGCCATGGGAAATAAAGTGTGTGTGTGGCGCAGTGTTTCTATAGCGCTGAGCTGACTGTGCTGATGTTATGGGCTGATAAAGTCACAGCAGCGCCTCTTGGTTCTATGCTGTAGAGCAGCCACAATGCACTGGTGCTGATAGCACAGCACTGACTAAAGAAACAGTATTAAGCATGTGAGTGTTGGTGTGCATGCGTGCATGTGTGTGAGTGGTGGGGTCGGTGGGGGTCGGGTGAAGGACAGGTGCCTATTATGTGTAGGAATGTGCTGGTCAGTCAAAATGTGCAAACGGCCCGCTTTTTTTCTTTTGACAAGTCTGCGTCCAGGCTCCATTACCTACGCAGATTTTTCCCCAAACAAATTAGTAGTGTGTGCAGCAACGCGCCATTAAAAATCACTGACTGTGTGCTTTGCCACTGAATGGAGTCGTTTTGTTATCGCACGCCGGCCGGCAGCTCTGCTGCATGGGGGAACGCCTGACGTCTGGCGTGTACAAATGTCCACATCAGTGCGTTGACACCTCAGGTTTGTCCTGTGTGGACATTATTCAGATGACGTGTCCATGCCTCCGCATGCATGAGCTACGTGTTAGACCTGTAATGTATACAGACATGCACTGGCTTCAATGCTGGTGTCGGCTAGTGTCAAAGGATGTCCGGCCTGAGTGAAGACAGTGAGGAGGACGTGAGATGTGAGACGAGGAAACCTGCCTCTCCGTCACCACAGTTAACATGATAGAATCAACACGGTTCCTAATACCATGGCTGCACCATGACAAATTTAATTCTGTGTCATCTGGCTGACGTCCCCCAGAACAGGACACAGAACTCTGTTCCAGTTTAAGGTTCTCTTTTTGCTACATTTTCAGTTGCTTCATGAATGAAAATGGATTGACGTGGTAGGAAACGACAAGAGTCGGCTCCCAGTGGTCTGGTTCCTTCAAATTGCTATTCTGCTTGTTTCCCATCAATTCTCCTCATCAATTCCAGATATGGTTTTGCTTGATGACATCATTGCAAGCTCCCTATTTTTGTTTGAAGTTTGTTTTTTTTGTCAGCCTAGCATGACAGTTTGGAGTTTCTGTGAGCGACACAGCCTAGTTTATCCTTTAGGTTCCTTTCACAAACAGAAGTTGATACGTATGTTGTTGTTTATCAGCTGGTTTTTATGTTTACATTTTCATATCTTATTCAGAATTGGTGGGTTTTTTTCTCATGCAGTTTTAAATCTGTCCAAATCAAATGTCAAACACTAATGCGTACTTTACATTAAATGGCTAATGAAAAACACCTACGGTATATTTACTATATTTTATTTCTATTTCATACTTTACATTAAATGGCTAATGCAAAACACCTATATTTACTATATTTTATTTCTATTTCTATAAGAAATTGAACCAATATGTGAAATTGATAATGAAATCATTAGATCCTTATCAACACTCAAACTAACATGGTCTCATTTCTGTCTCAATAATACTGTATATAAGGAAGGAACGTGAACTCCTTGTCACTGGGACACAGCACACCACTGCACACAACCAAATGTGACCTCTGGTTTTAACCCATCACCAAAGTCAGTAGGAGGCAGCAGTGTGTGGGGACGGTGCCATGCTCAGGGCACTTCAGTGGCAACTTGGCAGCTGGTGGACTCGAACCTGAAACCTTCCACTTCCTTAACCACTAAGCCACCACTGCCACATACGTATAAAAATAATAATTCACATCTTAATCCTGATAAAAGAACTTTAGAGGGTTACGTGTGTGTGTGTGTGTGTGTGTATGTGTGTGTGTGGTTGAGAGGACTTACTCTGTCCCACTTTCAGGACCACCTTCATGCCTTGTGTGACACACACTCCTCCTCTCATGCTATCCAAGCTTTGGCGTGTCCCATCAGATGTAGCTGCAGGAAAGGAAACAGAAAAACGTCAGAATCAGCCGGACTTGTTTCCTGATATATAAACACATGCGGGCACTCGCAGAGGAAAACATTTCACATTTGTTCAGTTTCTCCAAAACTCTACTTGATGCCGTCAACGTCTTCAATTCATATGCCGGACCATCGCCGGGGAATCAATGAGTGACATTTGACAAGGCCACGGTTTAAATCTCCACTAGAAGCTCTGAAATGTCAAACTACGAGGCGGCAGCGCTTTAAGTAGTCCTCGTTTATTAGTCCACTGGAATTCATTAACACCCCTACCACACCGCATGGACTCAACCGCTTTCATTCAGCTGCAGTTGCTGCCAGGTCTGGGGAAATGGCAGGAGAGGGCCTTAATAGGGGAGGAAAAGAAACTGCCTGACGGGGGAAAAAAAAAAAAAGGGAATGGTAATCCAATCAAGGGCGCCTATGAAGTAAAATGGGGCCCCTGAGACACAAAACACTGCGTGTTCACAGAGTACGGAGCGGTACTGGTTACAAAAACAGACCTTGTTGAACGAGTTAAACCTCTGACTGGTAATAAGGTACAGTTAAGCTCAGGGTTTCACAGAGTGGAATAAAAGATAACAGCAGTTATCGGATAATTCTGAAGAACCTCGGCTGTGACGAAGCAAGGAAGTTTATATGAATGTACGTTTGGCTTTATATAGCTATACTGTGGAGCAGCTGAACTGACAGGCTCGACGTGTGCAGGAATCAAACAGGTTTCAGTCCAGTGAAGCTTAAAGTTGGAGTAAAAGAGGTCAAACAGTCTTAGCAGAGAGCACGGGCAGGAAAGAGGACTAAGTGTGTGTGTGTGTGTGTGTGTGTGTGTGTGTGTGTGTGTGTGTGTGTTCTTATGCGGGAAAGTGCAGGAATCCCTGTAATGCTCTTCCTACATAAAGCATGTCAACGCTGCATTTGAGATCAGTGGTCGGCAGGTCATACAGGCTGTGGAAAGAGGAAGAACATTTACACAGAGAGTCAGGATGGGGGGATTAGAAGGAAGGAAGGGTGGAGGGGGGGCATAGTGATAAATAAAATAAAAGGTTATGAATAAGAGAGAAGACAGAAAGAGAGAGTGACAGCAAAGGGAGAGAGGAGCGAGGAAGGACAGAAGGAGGAAGTGATGTCTGAACAGATTCACCAGTGAGGGCAGCTGCTGAGCGGCCCGTCGCTCGTGCAGCTGGTTTTAATCTCCTATATACAAATGTTAACGGTCACCAGCTTGACCCTGGCTCCACACGGCCGACCACAGCCACTGTGACAGGACACAAACATCTGTGTTTGTCTGTAAAGTCTGTCCTACGGAGGAGCCGGTGTGTGGCTACGACAGGGAAAATATCACCTCCCAAAACAACCCTGGAAACAGCAGCCGTCTAACCTTATTTTTCATGTTACAGCCCCGAGAGGTGAACTTGACTTCCTTCTGCCTCTCACACACACAGAGGATATAAACTGTCTATAGACGTATATGAAATAAATTTTACCAGCGACTACCCTTCAGGCTGTAGATTAGCTGCTCTGAAGCAGGCAGAAGGAAGGATGGCGGGCGGCTCAGGAGAGAGAGAGCGCGAGAGAGAGAGAGAGTGGTATAGAGAAGGAGGGAGGGAGGTGTGAAAAAAGGCAGCTTCTACTTCTAACACCTCCCTCACATTTCTCTCCATCCCTGCAGGACGCAGAGTGTGAAAGCAGGAGGAGGAGAGAAGCAGGCGGAGGTCAAGGCGAACGCCAGACTGGTGAAAGAGCCAGCGAGATGGGCCGGGGAGGGACGAATGTATATGTATAAAAAAAAGGTTTAAATAAAGTGCTGTGAACCTGTTTCCACTTTCCTCCACTTCTTCTTCTATTCACCCAACTGAAATGGACTTTCACGTCACATTTTCCTGTTGCTGTAGCCTATTACACTAATGTCGGTGCATGTGCCAAATTACACCCTGCTCTTCACCAGGGCTTAATGGTGTCATTGAGAAACAGCTGATATCGTTGTCTCCCCTGGTGTTGTAGCTGTTTGTAGCCGGATGTGTCAAACAGTCTTTATTTAGTCCCAGTAGAAGTCCGAGCTTTGGAGGTTCAGTGTCAGTCGTCTGTGGTGTTCAGTGTCAGTAGTTCAACTCATTCTTTTATGCGTAGCTCAAACAAAATGTACTAAAATGGTTCACATTCTGCGTTAGCATTCTAGAATATCACACATTTTTACTTACAGACCAAATACAAAATATATACTTTTTTTTATGTATTTCATGTTTTCATCCTTGACAGAATTTTTAAAAATTAAAGGTACTCATAAACACTGACATATTTTCTTTTTCGATTTTACTGATTTATTCTAACGCAGACTTTGGTGGGATAGAGAGTCGGGTCAAGTTCATCTTTGGCATTTCTGTACGGACTTTTTCTGTGTGTTTGTTTTTCTTCCAGTATTTCAGTTTTCTCCCTCGGTTGAATTATAAACTCTAAACCGCCCATGAATTTTTAACGCGGTTTTGAAAAGTTGCCGTAGACGGTCCCCTAATGGATGAATGGAATCGTAATTAGATCTCTGATCTTCCATTTCATCAAAATGATCAGAATACTGAACTGTGTGTATGAGGTAACGTTATTTTTGACTAATTGGCGTAGTACACCTGAGTGTGTCTTCTTGGTACAGTGAACACCTGACTATATGCTAACAGAAACAACCGGAGACTCAGCGAGCACTACGCTGATGAACAGAGGTTACCAAGTGAGCTGAAGGTGGGCCTCAGGGTGAAAACACAATACGGCAGCTCTGATTGAAGGTGGAAGGAATAAATAACCATAAGTGATTCTATAGAGAACGGGCGGGGGGGCGGGGGGGGCTGTGACTTTTGAGAGTAATAACTACTGACACAGAAAGGAGGACAAGAAGGCAACAGGAGACGAGGGAGGTGAGGATGATGAGGGCTGAGGAAAAAAGCAGGAGGAGGAGGAAGAGGAGGAGGAGGAGGTGGTGGTGGTGGTGCAGGGAAGCGAGGAGGAGAGACTGATTGCCTGTGACAAGCTGTTGGTGATATGATGGGGACAGGGGACTATGTGAGACGATAGAGATGACCTAGAGCCCAGTGGACACAGAAATGAGGCAGAAAGAGGAGGAGGAGGCTGAGGAAGAACAAACAAGGAAATGGGTCTGGTCACCAAATGAAGAAAGGTGGAAAACAGAAGAGTTAATATGAGATGATGAATGTCAGAGAGGTAAAAGACTCTAATGGATCCACAGACAGAGGAGATCCACGGACAGACGTAGACTGAGAGCCAAATGAACCCAGGTCTGCCTCTACAAATGTAATTGAACAAATGGATGCTTTTTTTTTCAATCCATCAGCGTCAACAAGTTAGAAATAACACAAAAACACCAACTCAAAGAAGGAGCGGCTCCTCCCGCATGTCACAGGAGCCAACGTTTTCTGGTAAATTCCACTTTCACAGGAAGAAAGTGATCGCCAGGATCACAGCTGCTTTGTCTGCAGATCCAGAGCAGCGCTTTTTAAATTGTGCAAAAAAAAAAGAAAAAAGCCTTGCACTTGACAGGTGAGAGATATCGCCACATCAAGGTGGTGATCGCAGAACATCTGTAAAATCCTGATATGAGGTGGAGATAAGAGCGGAAGAAATGTGGAACTGCAGGAAGTGATATGCCTGAAATCTTCCCCAACTCACAAAGGGAGGACGGAGAGGGAAGAGAGACGGCGGGGTGGGCTGTGTCGTGTGATTTGGTGTGAGATACGAGGAGAAAGGAGGACAAGGGAAGAGAGGGAGACAGAAAGACATGAGAGGGAGAGGAGGGATGAGTAATTGATACAATGATCAGCAGTGATGGGGGGAGGAGGGGGTGAAGCGCCAGAGGACGGCGGAGAGAGAGAGAGGGAGGGTGTGGCACCGCCACCGTCGTTTGACGGGAGTACAGGAAGGAGAGGAGGAGGAAGTGGGAAAACTTAATTAATGAAATAATACTGCAGTCAACCTCAATCAGCCTGCACAGTGCCGCCACTGTGCACATGAGCAGGCAGCCAGCCAGGCAGGCGGGGCGGGGGCAGAAGGGTGTACGTATCGTCCGCAGAAAAAAAGATCAGAGAGTGGATGAGTCCTTCTCTGTCTCCCTTGTTATTACCAAGGTCAGTGCTCGGCCAAGCCTCTTCTCTGCTTCCATTATCACCGTTCAAGTCGGGAAATCATTACATAAAAGTGGACCGAGACTCCGCCGGAGTCACATGACGCACCGCCCACTGAACCGCGCGGCTCCGGCCCCGAGATCGCACGTACGTTTAGGGTGTAATTGAGTGTCACTTGCGGCAGCGAACTGTGCAAAGTTATTTTATTCGATCTAAGACAGAAAGTTAATGTTTGTCTTCCTACTCCGTTCCCCTTTTGTTCCTGTGGTGAGTTTATCAGCTCTAGTTATATATTCAACACATGCTGAGTGAGAGCGTGGCCTCCCGCAGCAAAACACTTGCTCCTGTGAACCATGCGAGTCTGTGTTGTGCTGAACTTGTTATTTCCATTGCATGCTCTAGTCTATTTGCTATTTCCTGCCAAAAAAAATGAAGAATTTTTAGTTATTGGTGCAACATTCTCCTCTTTCTCCTGTGGTACAAAATAATCCACATGTACATCAGATGACGGATAATGAAACAGAAATAGGGCAACACTGCCTAATCCTGTAAGACAGAGAGTACGAATCAATTCTTACAGATTTAACATATTTTGTGAGGTTTTTTTTAAGGTACTAACAAATATTTAAAATGCAAATCCAAATAGGATTAAGCAGTCTAATTGAAATGCCATTTCAAAATATGTAAAGCTATGCTTTTCTCTCTTTTTTTATTTTTTACTAAGGCCCTGTTACAGTATATCTGGTGAAAATCCAGTTTCTAAAAAAATAAAAAATGTGACTCAACGGTGTCTATTTTTGGCAGCGACTTGTGCCTGCAGTGTTCCTCTAAGGCTGCAGTTACATCCTTCACCAAATCACAGAACAGGACAGTAAACAATCTTTGGCCTGAAAGGCAAAACCTGGGGCAAAATGAGGAGAAGCAACTGCTGGAATATCCCTTAAAGCTGCGAGCACATGGAAACAATAACTTAAGATGACACGGAGCTGAGCACAGCAACATTTTCTTCAACTACTCCCACGTTTAATTCTAAAAACACAAATCATTTTAATATTGAGGAGACGCTAATTTCCAGAATCCCACTACATGGTTTATAAATTCATACTTAAAAACATAAATGTTTTATGGGTTTTTTTTTTTTATTGATGACGTAGATGACACACAGATGCAGAGAGGGGAAGGTGATGGGGGTGGTGGGGGTGGTCAACAGAGGCCCACAGCTCAATTTCCCCTGCGGGCTCTGAGGCAGATTAATGTCTCGGTGTCACCTCTGAAGTTATGAAGTTGCAGTTTTTATGACAACAGGGACCGTGGAGCCATCTATATTGCTGGCGTGTATAAAAACTATAAATGTAGCTAAGCTTCTGCAACAAAGTAGCTAGTGTATCACACACATGGACACACACTGGTGGGAGTGTAAGACCGGGCTTTATTTCATGACGACAGCACGGATGAAAAGGCAGGCGGAACCCCGGGGATGTGGAACAGAAAAGTTAAAATTTGAAAACCAAAAGACGAAACGAGAGGAAAAAAAACAGCCTGTTAGTCATGAAGCCTGCACCAGCAGACCAGCAGCACCCGCGGCTAGCCTGAGGTCTTTAACGAAAGGTTAGCAACGTAACGTAGTGTGTCATGTTAAACGGCGCCAATAACCTCAAATGCAAATGAAACTTGAGGGATAACAACACAAGTAGGTGTTTTGTTTTGCTGCAGGCACGCTGGTGAGTGCTGGAGCTGCAGTGGTTTCAGTGTGTGTGTGTGTGTGTGTGTTAGTGATCCTCTTTTCAAAGAGTTTCCATCTGTGCAAAATCAACCAAAAAGCCAATGGATTGCCTCACAGCCGCTTTGACTTAAAAAAAAAATCCTCTTTTTTTTGTTCCACTTGTTTAGATTTTCCCAGAAGGCCCTGCTAAGGTCTTGGAGGTCTCCTAGACTTGTCTGACTAGTGTGGGACCCCAGGGTAGACGCAGAAAATGTTGGTGACATTATATATTTTATCTGGCCTAACAATGCCCTGAGAATGAGCTGCAAAGTACTGCAAGATGTATGGAGTGCTTCGCTTTACAAGTCACCACAACCCGACTACTGCCAAGCAGCGGTAAACGGATACATTTGTGCATGTTTGGATTTTGGACCACACTCTACCGTAACGACCGCACGAATAAGTCTCTTGTCATGTTTGTGTGTCAAAACAGAAGGGAATGTTGCACGGGATCTACGGATGCCTTCCTGTTTCAATTTGTACCCCCCCCCCACTTTCCGCAAGCTTTATGCCCTCCATGTGTGTCGTCTAAAAGAAGAGCATATAACCTGATCCCGTCTCAATTGATGCTGAAGTGAAGGATTCACAACCTCTCCTTCCCCTTAATGCGCCTGCTTGCACTCCTTAAAAAAAGCTCTGAATCTGCCATCAAAATTTCCTGTAACTAAAAACGTCTTCATAAATCCCCTCTGATGTTTTTATGATCTGGCTGTGACGCATTAATGAAGCTATCACAAGCCATTACCTTGGTGCGGCGGCGAGAAGGGGAAAAGGCATTAAGGTGTGTACTGAGACAGAACGGGCATTATTTTAGCTCCCCTTGGAAAATAAAACACACTCACACACACACACACACACACAGACACCAGCAGGGTATTACAGCCCAGTATTATTTTCACATTCCACCTCCAAAATTCACAATACACCATTACTCCTAAGCTAGCATTACGGTGTTCCCAACTTGTTTTTCTGCACAGTGCAGGTTTTCTGTTCAGTTGTTGCAGACAAAGGCTCACTGTAGACTGTGCTGTGGTTAACACTTGATCCACCAGCAACAAACGGGGAGAACACAAAGACTTGTAGGCATTTGGTGCCTCTGTTGCATAGTGACGCGACTGTACGTGAGAGGTTCCGGTGAGACCGTGGGTGTCGTATGAGGACATGGAGGTGAGGCACAAGAAAGATCTTGTTATTTGTAAAATGCTAGATCAGTGGTTCTCAAACTGTGGTACGTGGGGAAAATTCACATTTTCACATTTACATTTTCAATTGAATAAATCTGAAACATACCATGCACAATTAATACAACATTTAAACCTAAACATCTTTCTAAACATCTCTCCTGTGGTGGAAGCTAACAGTGAAGGCCTCTGCTGCTGTATTCTAATGTTGGTCATCATGGTGGTACTCAGAGAGATCAATGTTTTCTCAGGTGGTACAGAGGAGAAAAACTTTGAGAACCACTGTGCTAGATGATACCCTGTACTAATAATGTTGATGTTTTTAGTGGGACTGAGAAATCAGTGGCATAACGCATGCAAGTATATCATAATATTACACTACATACCATTACTCTTTTATAGACTTATTTTGTCATTTCGTCCCAACCTGCGGAGGCAGATTTTCCAATGTGTTTACATACCTGATATCAAAATGCACAAAATATAACTTCTAACTTCAAGAGGCCATAATGATTTAAAGGGTTGTAAGTGGCTAGATATGTCCCACAAATCCAGAGACATCCACTTTAGAGGGCAAAGGCAATTTTATAATCAAACGTTGCCTTTATTGGCTGCCTGCTCTGACTCGCAGAAAGAACCCACAATTACAGCATTTAATCATACTCCGGCCACAATGGAAACAAATTATTGTTTTAAAAATCTTCCTTTTTTCGGTAAAGCCACATTCAATGCCACCCATGCGTCAGGGAAAATAAGAGATAAATAAAACTACAACACTAAAGCGCAGCAACAAATCAAAGCCACATTTCTGATGTCCAGAGGCAGAAATATTGCTTGATTTCATATGGGATTTCCTTTCATTTGTATTCTATACAGGATGTGACATTTAAAAAAAATCCCAGAAGTAAACCCACTATCACAGTAAGGCCTACATACACTGTAGTTAATTACATATATATACCCATATATATATACAGTAGATGTATAGATGTATATGTATTCTTCACACTGTACACATTTAAATGTAAATACACACACATTAATATATGTATGTATATATGTATTCATATATACATATATGTATATATTTATATGTATACATATATACACACACACAAATAATGTATACATCCACACACATTATGTGTTGCACTACACCGCCCCCCGCCCCCTCCCTTTCAAACTCAGCTTCTCTCCTTTGACTCCCTGCCTTTCACTGTCCCATGTGCTCGGAGGGTGGGCCACACAGATTCACTTCGCATTAACCTCCAGAGTCCAAACACGTACAACAAACTGGGCCAGTGCTCAGCAGCCTTGCACACTCCTCTATTTCACCTCTTCCTCCTCCTGCTGTTCGTCAGAGTTCCAAAATAGAGTGCTGGGCTAACAGAGGCACCTGAACCCTGCATCTGACAAACATTCCCCGGTACACAGATCAGCCAGTGAGAGAGCCTGATTGCTTGTGACAGGACCGCTGCCATTTTTCAGTTTCTGTTGGGAGGAAGTGATTAAATAAACATTGTTGTGTATGCCCGAGACGACTGCTGTTGGCTGTCACTGCGCTGTTCGCTTTTGAAAAATCTATATTGGGATTCTGAAGACGTTGTTTTGATTGTGAGGCTAATCCAGATGAGCACAGGTACCACCTCAACCTCCGCGTGACAATCATTTAATCTGTGCTAATGTTTAAAATACGAATAAAAAGGCCAATGATGTTTGTTTGTTTGTTTGTCCGTGTGTGTGTGTGTTTATGATCCTGTGATTTGTAATCTGATGTGATGCACAGCGGGTTTATGATGGCTGCGACAACTCACTACTACACTGTCTCAGTGCATTAAGGTGATGCACGCAGCCTCTTATAGTTGCCTCTAGCATTCAGTCGTTTTTATACAAGCCTGGAGGGGTCGGGAGGATAACACAGTAAGATTTCTTCATTACGTTCACGGGTTAATTGAATCAGGAAGAACTGTGGCGGAGCATTCGTTATAAGTCTGAGCCCATTCTACAAAATAGCCCACATTAAATGAATGTGACCGGTGGAGCGTGGAGACGTATAATGAAAAAAAAAAGAAATAAATAAATAAAAGGAAGGGACAATGTGAGGAGAAGTAAGAGCGGCCGTTGAAAAGAGGCCTGCAGTGACCCGGCGGATGAGTCTTGTGTAACGTCAGTAAAGTGCAGTCCATGTAGGACAGTCACGACCGACGTCTTACAACTGGGTCAACGCTCGCATCGCGGTTCAACGAGGCCGTCCTCGTCCTTTGTTTGTGTTGTTCCCCGGACCCGTGTTTGTGTACAATCAGCATCTACCACTTAAGTTCAGCTAACCTGCTAAAAACTGCTATCGTCGTCAAGTGTACCACTGAGTGGACCCCCATGCATATTGAATGGAAACTTCAATGACTACTTATCAATACTTAATGAATACTTATCAGTAAATCCCTGAGTAAGTTCAACAGCGCAGCCTTTTAAAAGGCCTGTAAAGCCTTTTCAGATGTAACACACTCCAGCACTGGCAGGGACAGGAGAGAGGAGACTGAGCTGGCACAGCGGGCTGACGGGTTCACGGTCGTGTTTGAATTCTTAGTGTGATGTTTTCCAGTGCTGGCTGAGGTGCTGCCAGATTTGCTGCAGCCTCACAGGGGGAGAAGTAACACTTGAAGCTATCACGGGGTAATCTGGCTGTCTCAGAACTGCTGTGTATGTTTTTTCCGTGCGTGTCTGCGTGTGTGCGTCAGCCTCTGTGTGTGTTTTTCGTCTGGCAGTGTGCGTCCTTCTCAAGGATTGTGTGTGCGTGCGGACAGCCGTCCTCCATTATTTCAGCTACCAGATTGGAGGCCTGGAGAAATGGGTCAGCGCCAGCCCCGTCGTACCTTCTCACTGTCTCTCCTGCTCTTTATTCATATTTTCTTTTTTCCCGTGCAGTGGGTCTTATTCCCAAGTCGCTCCCAGAATAAAACAAAACACCTCTGGTTGTCCACTCCTGTGGCTGCCTGGATCTAGGTTAAACCTAGAAGTCCATCACTTACTCTTTCTGCCACCTCCAGGTCTACTTGCTCCTACTCTCTCAAATTCAATGAAACACTTCTTAAACAGGGGATTACAGTCTGTTAATGAACGTGAAAAGGAACGAGAACAGTAGAGAAGCAGTTTTGACAGGAAATGACCTACATTCATGATTTGGATTGAGAACAAATCTTTTTTTTTTTTTTAAACCATCTCGGTGACATTAAATGAAATGTGTTTTCTGAGGGCTGTATGAAGTCTGGACACGTTCTGGTCAAAGTTCTGGACAGTGTTGACATCAGCTCCTGTGACTGTGACTTCATCTGGACATTGTCCTGCTTTTGGGATCATTTCACTTATGCAACATCTCTTGCTAACAATCACCAAGTGCTACCGTTGCAATAACACAGTCACCTCTAAGGCTTCATGCTTTGCTGCCCCCACGTCTCCACACAGGTAAGTGGACACCACCAACGTAACTCAGAAATGTGGGCGTGTTCCTCTCATTCTCCTTCATTACACCCCCATCATTCACCCCGAAGTCTCCGACATTAAATGAAATGTGTTTTCTGAGGGCTGTATGAAGTCTGGACACGTTCTGGTCAAAGTTCTGGACAGTGTTGACATCAGCTCCTGTGACTGTGACTTCATCTGGACATTGTCCTGCTTTTGGGATCATTTCACTTATGCAACATCTCTTGCTAACAATCACCAAGTGCTACCGTTGCAATAACACAGTCACCTCTAAGGCTTCATGCTTTGCTGCCCCCACGTCTCCACACAGGTAAGTGGACACCACCAACGTAACTCAGAAATGTGGGCGTGTTCCTCTCATTCTCCTTCATTACACCCCCATCATTCACCCCGAAGTCTCCCTGAGGGCCGCTGCCCTCCCCCATCCCCACACACCCGTGCACTCCCACACCTGCACTCGGGTCTGTCCATTCACACATTTGTGAGCACAGTCCCCAAAATGAAAGACCTCAGTCTCACATTAGCCTGATTTACTGTCTCGTTTTAGGCGCGGCCTTTGTGCGCTGAGGCGGAAAAACAGGAGAGGAGCGCACCTGACTCCTGCTTCCACTTCTCCTGTCACTTTGTCATACTTTCATCACATGGAAGGTGGATGAAAAACAAGCTGTCGAGCTGCAATCGCTCACTCCTCAACAGCCACCGCTGCAGTCTCTCCTCCGTAACATTTCCCTTTCCCTCGCCTTTCAATTATTGCCTTTATGTTTCCTGCCGTCCTGCTGTCCTCAGCTTTTCAGGGACTTCCTCTCGGGCAGAGCCTAGCTGTGGCATTGTTAATGGAGGATTATGGAGATGGCTTCTCGCCAGCCGCATGCCAGAACTACAGAGAAGGTGATCGTGTGTGTTGTTGGGTTGGTCAAGGGTACAAACCCTTCACTTTGCTCATAAAAACGACTGAACACCACCACTTTACTCCGAGACACTGAATATTCAGGGATTTTCAAAGCCAAGAAAACTAGAGAACTGATGCATTTTATAAGAATATTTTGATTTAATAACAGTTAACTTCTCACTATCTGGATCTCTCTGATTTATACGATTCCAAAACAAATCCCAGGATTAAGTTCCCTTGAAAATACAGCAAGTGCCTGAAAGGAGGATTTTAAAATAGTTTGAAGTAAATAAATAAATAAATAAATAAAAAGCATAACCACCATGTGCCAGTGTATTGAAATATCCAGGCTAAAAAAAAGTGGAACCTTCTGAAGGACAGGCGGTCATATAATCTTCCTTCTGGGTTCAATATGTAGGTCATGGCACTTCAGGTAACAAGGAAAGTTGGAGAACGGGGACCGAGGAGAGGAGAAAAGTTACTCGACTGAAGGACAATCGTCTAGTAACACAGGAAGCTAGGAAGGATGCAAAAAAAGAGGGAAGTAGGTCAGGAGTCTGAAGGGAGGAACGTGAGAGCGATCTGAGACATGTAGGAGAGACAGACGGCGAAAGAAAGTGGGAAGACGGTGGCGGGGAGGAAGGGGGAAGGAGGGGTTTGCTAAATTAAGAAGAAAGGAGGAAGGAGGAAAATAAGAAGGGGTGGGAAGGAGGAAGAGTGAGGATGAAGATGTGGGCAAAACAAGGGGAAAGGCAGAATTCATGGGAGGCAGGGGCTCTTTGAGAAAAGGGCCTCATAAATGTCACTCCCTTCCGGGTGATATTAATGGCAAATGTCAAAGACTGGGAACTTGGAGGAGGTTAGGTCCCTAAATACAGAGGGGCGCGTACCAACGCTCACAGACACACAGTTCTCCACTTAGAAAAATGAATTTGAAAGGAAACAGTGACAGAGTGGGCCTGCAGAGGAGCTGTACATCTTAAAGACTGTAATTACACATAACTGTCAGCCTAATTAAGGCTTTTAATGAACTCTAGGAGAGCTTGGAAAGGACAAAATCTGCCAGCCGCTGGAACACGTGCGTGTTTGTTTGTCCGTGTGTGTGCGTGCGTGTGCGCGGGGGTGATAAATGATATGCTTCAGGAGGAACATGCCATGAACACCAACACAATCAAACATTTAATGAGCTCACGTGCAGCTCTGAGGTCTAACATCTAATATACATGCGTACATGGAAGGGCCTCCTGTGGCTTACACACACACACACACACACACACACACACTCACATGGACGTGCACAGGCGCAGCCAAACAGACTAATCATTCCTGTTGTGCTCTTTAATGTGATAAAGCGTTGACGCCCTGCCCACTGCAGAATGGTGACCGATTGGAGAGACATTTGAAACAATGGATTTTTCCATTAAGGAAAACTTTACTTAAGGATTGAGCTGAAATTCTTCACAGCGAGGCCCTAATGTACATTATAGATCATTAAGCCTGGCCATTTAACTTCTTGGCAGCCATTTCTGTTTCTTTGCCAGGTATGGGAAAATAGACTGTAATCAAAGACTGGAAAAAAAGTGTTAAGTCTTAATTAAGTGGCAGATAAAGGGCAATAACAAAAGTAAAAGGAGAGATTGATAGGAGAAAAAGCTCAGCGATGCATAATAATGGAACAATGTCCACTGTCAATCAATGTAGAGGTCAGTATGCTGTCAATTTGAGGGAGTGAAGGACTTGGGTGGAAAGTGAGTAGACACTAAAGTCTGTGTTGAATGTGAAAGTATTTATTCTTTAACCTGATCTTGACTTCCCAGATTTTTTTCTTTTGTTGCAATTTTCTCCTGTGCTTTCTGTCATCTACTTTATTAGAGTTACTGATGAACACACTAAGGATATGTAATGCTATACTACTATTCCTAAATATCCCAAAGGGAAATCCAGAGGGATGGATAAAGTGCTATCTATCTATCTATCCATCCATCCATCCATCTATCTATCATAGATCTATATATATATATATATATATATATACACCGTATATATCTTTCATATCTATCTATCGATAATAACTATGTGTACAGTATCTATCCATCTATCCATCTATTATAGCATATAGCCAGTCCTCATTTTGACTGACCATTTTAATTTAGTCTGAGTCTTGGTCTTATGACCGAATTGTAACTTAGTCTTTATCCTGACTATTATAAGTCGAATAAAACTGTTTTAATTTAAAATTGGTATTAGTCCTTGAAATATCAAAATTATTTTAGTTGAATAAATTTAAATTAAGATTGAAATGAAATGTGTATCATTTTAATGTTTGTATTGTATATACTTTACTAAATGTTAATTGTGCTTCATAGCATTCTATGGATGGATGAATGGATAGACAGATAGATAGATGGATAGATGGATAGATAGATAGATAGATGCTGTATGTTGAATGGTTTTTCCTTTACTTTCTCAAAATACTGGTGTTGCACCACAGTAAGCACCCCTGCCAAAACTTTAGAATGAAGCAGCAGGGAGGGAGAGTGAGGAAGAATAAAGAAAGACAGCAGCCTACAAATCCAGTCAGCACTTTTGGGTGCAGACTGTTTCCTGCTGGCCAAGAGAACAACACAATGAAATCAAGACTCACATACGCAGGGATGGGAGCTTTTATTAATCACCTTCACGGAGGAACTTTTTTGGTTTCAATTATTCATTTACATGTTTTAATACACAGACAGACTCGGAGCCACTGTGTGAGTTCTAATCTGCTTTGATACGTCTCTAAAGTGCCTGCTCCTTTTAATAACAGTCTGGCTGCAAATCCAGCTTCTGTTCAGCTGCATACTTTCAAAGACTGCTGCCCAACACTGACTAATGACCTCTTTCTCAGGAGTAAAAAATCTTCCTTTCTTTTAGATCCTATGAAGACAGACACTATCTCTCCCACTCTGTTCTCTCCTGTTTTCCTGATGTCTATTAGAAACTAAGATTAAGTCCTTTCGTTTCAAAGCACCATTCTCTCTTTTCCCCCCTCCCATAACTTTCTGTCTCTAATTGCATGCCTCTTTTTTTTCAACCAGCTGCTCTGTTGCACACTATAGTTACTTTGTGCAGTAACATGCACGCACGCAAGCAGCCACCGAGAGGAGCACTTTAAAGCTGGCACCGTTTTATTGTTTAAATGCACGAGCCAAGACCCAACACACACCCTGTACAAAAGAGCCAGTGTGTGTGAAATCAACTGAATGTGTGTGTGTGTGTGTGACAGTAAGCTTGCCTCTCATGTCTAGAAACCATGACTGTCATACCACAATACTGCGATGTCCATATCTGCGACGTCTCATCTATGAAATATGATAAGCCTTTTCACGGCAGATATTCAGACTATTTTTACTGACTTCATCCACCAGTGTCTTCCTAACCACCCCCAACGCTGTTGCTTGTTTCCAAAATGGTAAAAGCAGGAGAAACGCACACACAGACACACAGAACATGGAACCCAGCCAGCTGAAATAATACATCTTGACATCTGTGCCTACATACTGCTTGAGGAAGAGATGAGGGAGAGAGAGAAGAAGGGTGAGAAATGAAGGGGAGGATGATGGACAGCAGAACTCATAGGGCAATTATATACAGTTTGAGTGTGTGTCCAAGTACGCTAAAGACCAGTGTGTATGTGAGCCTGTGAGGGAGTGTGTACACTTCCTTGTGTGTCCAAAGGTGAGGGAAATAAAGTGATGACAGTTGCGTTTGTTTACCTGCTGTGTGATTAAAGCAGCCTGCAACAACACCGTGTGCTTAGCTGTACTGCAGTTTTTCTCTATTTACAGAGTATACAGCAGGCTGTCGACGGTTGTGAAGTTATTAGTGTGTGTGTGTGTGTATATATATATATTTAAAACTGTGTGTGTGTGTTTTATCTCTTATCTGCTCATCTTGTTTGCATAAGTGAACTCATTCATGGGCGTCTTTGTGGTTCAGACAGGACTCGAAAAACCTGTGCGTTCGTGCATGCTCATATATTTACACGTGCCTCGTGTGTGCGTGTTACTTTTTGTTGCCGTCTCGACATCTGTTTGCTCTGTCTGCCGTTTGACTTAGTTGATTTTATTTTTTGGCAGCTTCCAGATGTGTGTGTTTTGTCCTTTATGACAACATGGTTTTCTAGTTCAACGAGCTCTCGTTATGTGATCTATCTGTTCCCACGTTGCAAAAGTAAAGAGCAGGACCCAGTGAAGTTGTTTGCATAAAAACGGTCATTTTGAAAAGCAAGTAACTCTTGTATTCTTACATTCATTACATATACATACTTATGTATATGTGTATATATATATATACACACATATACATATATATACATACCCATATATATACACACATATATACATACATATACATATATATACATGTATATATATACATACATACATAACTAAACACATATATACGCATACATATATACATATCTATATCTATATATATACATATATGTATATATATATATATATATATATATATATATATACATATATGTATGTATATATATATACACATATACACATACAACACTCGACTTGATGGTTAGTTAGCCCTTTGGTTAGCCTTTGGTTGTTAGAAAAGTCAACCTAAATCTGTTGAATCAAATATTCGTGTGGACCTGAAAGTGTACTTCTATTCATTTATTGAGAAAAAATACAATATTTCTTATCAAATCGTGTCATCAGGCCAAGATATCGGCGGTTTGGCTATGAGCTCCAGAGAGTGTAGGTGCTCATTCTGGCAGTAAATAGAAGGGTGGAGACATAAACAGAATTAGTCAAGAAAGACAGATCTTTGCCTTTGTTACTTTAAACTGTATTTTCTACCTTGTTATTTCTCATATTTGTTTTATCGTTGCTTTTTTGTTATATGTCATTTGTCTTATAGTGTCTGTGTCTATTTTTAATGTCAAACCAATTGCCCTGTAGTGACACTGTAGTTAAGTTGAGTTGAGCCCTACGGTTCCACAGGAGTTTTCCTTGTATGAAATAATGCAGTGGTGTCACCAGGAAACAGGTGGAACAGTGGCAGAGCCTCATACAACGCCACAGAACCAAATAAACTCTGACTAATCGGCCACTGCCTGTCATACTTGTGGGTCGGGAGACATTTTTCTTACCTGAGCCCCTCTGGAAACTTCTTTGATTGCTTGATCAGTAATCCATTTACTGCAAGAGCCGTAAATCTGTCCCACTCCTCCAATCTTCAATTCAACGTACATTTTCTAATCACACTCCAAAAATAACAAACCTGGAATTACTGAGTCTCTTGTGTTCTGTGGAGCCGGAGCAGAGCCAAACGCCGGCTGTCAAAGGTTTATGGTGTGGATATGAATCATAAAAGGCTCACATCCTGCTGCATTGTGAAATAAAATTTTAAAAGAAGGGAAACCATACTCCTAATTTCTGCTTCAAATTATTTGAAATACATCTGCAATAACGTAATAGTGCTTTCTTGGCAAAGTCGGGGCTTGTAAACCGGGTTCTTAAATCTTACAAAAGGGGACAAACCTTTCTAAATAAAGGTTAAACCAATAAAACACCGTTAAAACTTGTCTTTTCTCCTCGGACTGCCAGAGACGCTCACAGCAAGGCTGTTGCCGGAGATGAGGTACGACGCCATTTGCCACAACAGGGGCCTCTTCTCTTGCAGCGCCACCAAGAGAGCAGCCGAGCAGAGCTGGAGGTGCCAATGAATTAGTTCACTGTTTTCACTCATTACACTGAACTAAATGCTGACTTTTTCCCCCGTCTTTATTTACACCCTTTTCTTCATCTCTGACTTCTCTGGCAGACCCACACACACATATGAACACACAAACACAGTCCACAAAGACCCTGCTCATAATGAGGGCGTAGTGTGGTGTGTGAGTGTGTGTGTTATTCTTTGTCAAATCTGTGTGTGTGTGTGTGTGTGTGTGTAGGAGGATTATGGCAGTTCCAAAGCTGTGAATAGGGCCAGACTGGGCTCCGGCCCGGCCCGCATTAATTACTCTAATTAGCTGCTTAATTGCATATATTAAAGCAGTGGTTAGCAGTGCTGGGGCTGTGGTAAGGGTCTGGAGATGGGGGTGGGTATGGGCGAACAATGGTCCATTACACACATCCACACCCAAGTGGTGAACCCACAGCTCCTAAACCCGCACACACTTGAGGTGGTCTGAAGTGGAAAAACGAGACCCCCCCCCCCCTCCTCCCCTCCCTTTCATAACGTGGGTTTTCAATTGTATGCCCCTGCCAAGCCACAAACCCCCATCAATATATAATCAGTGCATACTGCACCGGCAGATGTGAGCGACTAATATGGACGATAAGCCCCCCAGAGGCAAATGAGAGGATTAATATTGGAACAAAAGGGAGTACTTGAAGGCAGCTTAATCTCCCACTCTGTGCTGTATCACTTACTCAGTGCTCCGCTCCCTGTGACATTCAAGACGCTAAACTCTGCCACGAAGTTCTGACCGTCGGGCATCGGCCTCGACCTCCGTGCACGTCACACTGACCATGACGATGGGGGAGGATTCATTCCACTCCATTCTGGCGCAAACATACAAAATTATTTACCAACAGACGAGGATGAATGAAGCAATGGACCTCAGATTGTGACATCTCGTAAAGCCCAATATCCACACACCGTATGAACAAAAAGAAAGTTACAGACAGACGAGTGAAGGATTAGCTCGGACGGAGGTGAAAGTCCTGCCCAAAATGCCCACAATGCATCACACAAAAGTGACAATTACTCAACAAGCAAACCACAGGTTGGCTAATGAATCATCTCTCAGTAAACAAGTGGAGCGCACACGCACGCACAAACACAACGCGCACGTGCTCCCAGGCGGAGTGATAATGATGTTCTTTGTGGAGTTTGGGGGTAATTAGGGCTGCTTAAATGCTGGCTAAAGAGGATTTGCAGCCTATTGTTTGCCCTTGTATTGCAGAGCTGTGGGCCCTCTCTCGCTCCACTGAGTGTCAACGCTGTTGTCTTCTCCTACTGTCCTCTCACAGCGGTCCACCTAACCTTCCTGCGTTCCATTGTCTCTATTCTTACTTCAGCATATTTGGGATTTGCTGTCCCAGGAGTACGACAGTGATCTTATTCGTACGACAACATGTACGATGACTTATTCGAAGAAAACTTCACAATGTCCCACGTGACCCCTTATTTACCTGGCTGAGTTTGATCATTAGCTCAACAGGAAGCAGATCCTGTACCTACATACTGCACCTTTGTAGCCAATCTAAACAGCACAACTGTCTTATAGGCCATAATATTCATGGTCTATAATAAATGATCCTAGCCACGTCAAAATAAAAATTAAGATTTTTCTTTCTATGTTGTTATCAAACTAACGGGACTGTCAAAATCCCCAAAACAGAGTATTCCTAGGTCATACACACAATGAAACTCACTATAAGGTATACTACACTAAGTATACATAAAGTATGTATGTCCAGCAGTTCCACTGACCAGCCATGTATGTTACAGGATCAATACACCTGTTGTCACAGAACCAAACTGCAGGGAAAACAAAGCACCACAAGCCAATAGCAAAAATACCTTCTCAACACCCAGCATGCATTTGTTGGGACTTTAAAGGGAAAATCCGAACAAATAAATTTGCATTTGGGAATGTTGATTTATGACACTCTATCGTGAATAATTAGGATTTTTAGGATAATTGGGATCTTGACTAATCGTGATTCATCGTGATTCATCCCCCTCCTAACTTGTGATTGCTGATTCAAATCTTTCCTTGTTTGACCCTAAAAAATTCAGTATGTCCTACATTTTAAAATCCCTCATTATTCCACAAAATATGAAAAGATAAACAAAAAGGAAAGAACAGATGGCAAACTTTCATCCCTGTGCGGGACACACACACACACACACACACACATACCACCATGTTGGCCCGTGTGTATGGTAACGCATCTGTCTGTGTGCCCATGTTCATTATGTTGATCAGGGGTCATGTTTGCTTGAACCTGGCCACTAAATCAAAGCTATATTAGCCGGCTAATGTGTCCTTCTGGTGCCAGAGGTCACAGCAGAGGTGCGCTTGTTTTAAACTCCCCCAAGTTTGAATGTCAGGGGAACACATCTCTCTGCACAAGGTTCCGCCGCAGACGGTGGCAGAACAATGATGCTTTTGTGTGTGTAGGACCCAGAAAAGTTTGTGTGTGTGTGTGTGTGGGTGGGCGTTCGCATATGTGTTGGTGTGTACGACAGGCAGACAGTGCACAGAGGTTAAATGAATCATACAATGTTAACCAGGCCCAATCCAATTAAGAAGGGATTCTTCATGTCTGACCTTTAACTGGAGAAACGCATTCACACTCACTCATGCAATTTACCTCCACCGCCACAAAACTACAACACAACCCCCCCACTCCCAAACTACACAGTCGGCCTCCCAGACATACACACACACACACATTCCAGCCATCTTTATACACACACACAACCAATCTCTCAGACAGTAGTGCGGCTGATTGCTGACCTAAATCAGCCAGGCGATCTGTCACTTTCTCTTACTCACACTCAGCACACATCTTTTTTCTACAGCTTTACTTTCTTTTCTCCTCCCTCTCTTTCTTCCTCCCTTTTTTTTTTTTTTTTTTGCCGAAATATTCTCAGTTCTCCTCCGGTGTCACTTTACATCAGCTCACCGCCGTCACTTTTTTTCCTCTCTTTATTGTCGTCACCAGAAATCTCTCTGACCTCATTGGTGCCTAACAATAAAGCTGTCCACTATGACGCATGTGTACTATACACATCTACATACAGCAGAGTTCAGGGTAAATGTTGTGACTAATTATTTGAAGCCAAGTAACGGCGTCATGTTCAGTGGGTTTCTTCAAACTCTTCTGGGATTCGGTTGGATCCACTGCACCGGAGCCTCCCCTGACCAGTTCAATTCCATTTTCCACTTTCGCACTTCATTTTAGGCTATTTTCATGCATTAGAGTTTAACTGAGGCCACTCGCACAAATAGTTTGATGTGTTTGGTGGAGTGTGAATAATGCGTTGTGGGCTGGAAAAGCAGTCTCTGGTCCGGCTTAAAATAGTTGTCAGAGTTCTGGCTGGGAGCAGACTGCAGGCATGTACCGCCAGGGCCGCGGCAGATGTGGAGGCCTTGAGGTGAAAAGATGTGTAACGACTTCTCTGTTCAAATTCATGGTTGCTCAGGAAGAGGAGGAGTCGCTCCGCAGGTGTTACACACTTTGTACTGGAATATATTGCCAGGTCAATGGTGACAGATCGATAAATCTTCCACTTTTCAGTTATGCATTTTTCTTTTCCATCAGCATATTTTGAAATAGTAGCATTTGCTGAACATAAAGAAAACTGCAATACTGACTCTACGAGGCTGGATTTGAAGTTATACTTTTGCATATTTTTCTTTATATTTTTCGCACATTAATAATTCCATCGTTTGGTATAGTCACAAATAAAACTAAAAAAATACTTTTTTTTAAATTTAGGATTATTGACTTATCTTGACTGAACATGATTAATGCTGATTATTTATGACCATGATTGATTTATAACAGTTTAGAAATGTAACCTAAGAGTTAAATATCTGCTTATGTTGCAATAGAATAACATAATCATCCAAACCAAATCAAACTTCCATTTTGATTTTTGCACTTTTCCATGACTTAAAATATAATTTCTAACCTTCGACCGAAGCTGTAAGAGCAACACAGCTCGTGCAGTGCACGTAAAGCTGCAGCTTGTTAGTCCAAAGTCCAAACAATGTCGTTCACCTTTATGTACAAGACCAGATGATTTGATGACGCTAGAAATTCTTCTTTATGGGTCAGGAAAAATAATGTTGGAGTTCACCGTGTCCAACAGGCCTTTCTATTTC
>NC_024307.1:32012591-32016055 GCF_000523025.1 Cynoglossus semilaevis
AAATCCCCACACTGTGGTCATCATGTTTGTCTACCATGCTCTTCTCCTCCCCCCCTGCAGTTCCTCCTCTCTCCCCTGCATTTGCGGTTGCTTTATAGCCTGGCAGGAGGCTCAAATCAGAGGGCTTAAACTTGATCAAATATTCAGCAGATATAGATTTCTCAGAGTCCCTGGATTCCCCATCTTTTCCACCCAGCTGCTCTCTGTGCCTCCGTCCTCCCCTCCAATCGCACACTCCAGCTTTCCCCGCTGCAGTCACAAGTGGAGTTGTGTGCTGTTGTACACACACACACACACACACACACACAGAAGGCCGTGCACACAAGTACATAGGGGAATCGTGAGCTAACGTACACTGTTGGAAGGTGCAGCTCATTTCAGCTGCAGTGCAGTGTGTCTCCCTGCTTCCTCCCTCTCCGCTGTCTCTTCTCTCACCCCCATTTCACTGTCATTCTGCATCTTTCCTTTGCCTTCTTCCATCTCCTGCTGTTTCTCCCCCGCTCCAACGTGAGTTTTTTTTTATCCTCCCCTCCTCCTTCCTATGGATTGTGTCATTTATTCCAGCTTAACCCTGATAAATAAACCAGTGAGTACTGCTGCATTATTGAACACACTGATGTCTGCACACGCCGCATCACGGTCCCTGTGATGTCCCACAATTACAGTACACACACACACACACACACACGTACAGTATAGGAGTGAGTAATAACACGTAGACAGGTCTTGGAAAAATAAAAAGTTAGCAGTGTAGAGTGAGATGCCCTGATATAAAAATAACCGTAAGTACACACAGACACGCGCAGTACACCAACAAAGTGGTCACCTACAGTACTACAAGAGTACTACAATGAGGGTGCAGGCTCCATTCAGCTCCTCTATTATTCATATTAGTGTGAGGCGGTCGGTGGGACAGTGGAGACAGTTGTTTATCTCTGCCATTGTGCAGAGGCAGAATCTCCACAAAGCCCCCCGGGGTGGGGCCTGCCCCTAAACACACCGCTGGGAGTCATTCATCCACAAATGCAAAAACGCCGGCCCTATACGTCCGTCCTCCCCGTCCACAGGAGCTGTGAGGTACCGTTGTACTGTTTCATACCTGCACGTTCACGCAAACGCACAGGAACCACCATCTGTCCCAGCGTGCAGCAACAACAAAAACACTGCAGTCCCACGGCGGACCACCCTTTCACCACAACAGATCTGACCGACGTCGGTGCGTCCCAGTAGGTTTGCGTGTGGGCGGAGGCCGTTCGCAGCTATTTCGAGACGATTTGGTGCATGTTTACAACCGTAACGCCGCTTTGTCATGCCAACATGTGTGCGAGTGCATACATTGATGGCCGCGCTCCAGCGTATGGCGATGTGAGCGTGCATATGTTAGTGCTGGCACCAGGCAAGATTGCTGGCATGTGTGTATGTATGCATGTTGTTTGTGTATGAAGAGGGGGGGGGGGGGGGGCGCAGGGAGGGCCCTGGTGGGGGGGACTGCGCGGGGGCGGCCTTTCATGTTGGCGTGTGTGTGTGTGTGTGTGTGTGTGTGTGTGTGTGTGTGTAATAACAGTTTCAATGTCAGTGTTCAAGACTTCAATTAATCCAATTTGAATTTGGAATTTGACTCCAAAAGATCAGGAAAGTGATAAAAAAACATTGTTTTATCTTTATTGACATACATTTTATCTTTCTAATTTTGAGAAATTATGGAAGTTCCCTCCATAGCTGATTTTTCTTTTTTTTTTGTACTTTTCTGCAGTATTATATTTTCAGAGGTTCAACAGGAACATAAAATTGAAAAAATAGATAAAAAAATACACAAAACACAATGTGTTTTAGGTGTCAATAAATAATTCATTACATAATGTGATTTTTTCCAAAATTGATTTTTTTTTCCTTTTACTAGCTTGTACGTCACAACGCAGTGATGTAAAAGGCAGTAAACGCAGCTTTTAACTTGAGCCTGTACTTTTTCTCCACGTCTCACCCACTTTCTTCTTGTGAATCAGCCTCTCTCTGCACTTGCGGCGTTCACTTCCATTATTCAATTGCTTGGAGAAGTAGACACATGTTTGACTGGGCGCCAGAACTCTTACTTATTTCATGATTTCAGCCATTTTTAGAACAGCCCAGCTGGTGTTCGCCAGCCAGGAACACAGAGTAAACAAGATCTACATTAAAAAGGCTGACAGGAAAGTATGTTCGTGTGCCATTTAATAGCACTTACTCTAGATGCTACGTTGATATAAAATGAAACCCCTGCTGCTGTAAAAATTGGAACTCTCCTCACCGTGCATTGGCTTGTCCGTTAACTTTGCCTACACTTTCGTTACATTTCCCTGGATGAGAATGTTTTGAAGACGGGTGTAAAAAGTCGGAGGGAGTGGGGCAAAAAAACAACAAACTAGGCAAATAAAACTGAGGCCATGCTTGGAACCACTAGGACTAAATGAGAACTAACTCTTTTTTTTTTTTTTTTTTTTCCCAGTGTGGGTAAACTGACCCTTTACAAGCAACTAATCCCCGACCGGCTTTAACAACAGTTCTTCTGTTCTCTCTCTGTGTTCACTGTCTCTTAAGCTGCAAAGTGAATCAGCTGCACACAGATAGTTTTCTCCTGCAGTTCTCATTAATAAGGCACGATATCACAACTGCACTTTGATTGCCTGTGTGTTTGTGTGTGTGTGTGTGTTCTTGTGCATGCATGCAGAGAGTGTGTGTTACAAAGGCCCTGGCGCCTGCTTTCAAAGGATTCATTAAGAGCAGTGAAAGGCTTGATCTGCGGTTCGGGCTGATGTACAGAGTGTGTGTGTGTGTGCGTGTGTGTGTGTGCGTGTTTGGGATCTGAATGGTTAAAGAGATGAAGGAAGAAATAAAGAAGGCTGATATTGAGGGAGAAACAGACAAACAGAGAGTGGAGAGGGAGGACGACAGTCTCCCCCCGTGTCTGTGTGTAAGTGAGTGAGTGAGTGAGTGAGTGTGTGAGCGAGTGTGTGTGTTTCCGTGTCCATGTGAGTGTGTGTGTGTGGGTGGAAACAAGCTTACATAAACTCTGACCTCATGTTATGAATAAAAACATCTATCAATGAGTGAAACTAATCAATTTTCCCACTCCTTCTCTTCTCTCACCAGGATGTGGAACCGCTGAATACACATGTAATGGGATTCAAGTAATCTGATTACCATCGTGGGCATCTGTAACGAATTAGCGAGTGCAAAAACTGAAAACAAAACTTTTGGATTCTGTCGATGGATTACTCGGTTTTCTCCGGAGACCTGGTTTGTTTTCCTTCGCCGTGATCTACGATAACACTTGTGGACGATCGCGATGTGAAAATCGAATTACAGGGGAGTTCTGTGTGGCGGAAACTGATTACCCGCTGGACTTTAAGTGAGTTAGTGGCAATCTGTAATGGGTTTAACACTGAAATTAACCTCCACTGTTTTGTTTCCTCCTGCTGTTCCAACCA
>NC_024307.1:32016115-32033223 GCF_000523025.1 Cynoglossus semilaevis
AGGCGTCGGCGTCGGCATACAGCGGTGCCCTTACACACATGCACAAACATACATTTGCAAAGAGGGTGGGAGACGAGGGGACGGGGGGGGGGGCAGATAGAGGGACACACACTGGTCCAGTGATCCGTGTGCGAGTACAACGTCCCAGCAGATACGTGGACTTAAATGAGCAGTACGACCAAAAGATATTAATTATCTCACAGCCTCATTAAGTACACGGAAGCTTGAGTGAGGCGCTCAATACATTTCTTCATTAGGAACAAAGGAACAAAGACGGGGCCACTCGGCAAACACAAAGCTATCTGGTTCTGTTATCAATAAGTTATCAGTCCCACTCGCTCCGTACATTCAGCTACTCCTGTGTCTCCACACCTCTCCAACTCTGGCCTCCGCAAATGTGTGAGGGATAGAAATGAGATGTGTGTGTGTGTGTGTGTGTGTGTGTGTGTGTGACCTTGCTGCAGTCATTGATTGGGCTGGAGCTGTCAATCGATCAGTCTGGCCTGTGTGTGTGGAGATAAAGGTGTTTTCTATCTCTGGACACTCTGTTTGCCAGGTGAGAGACAGGGAGAGACGGTGGGTGAGAGGGAGAGCGAGAGAGAGAGAGAGAGAGAGAGAGTCAGTGTGTGTGATTTTACAGCCTTTTACTGCTGTGTTTTGAGACTTTAGTAACTTTATTGCAAGGTAACAAACTTTAAAGTTTCAGTGGTGTTGAGAGGAGAAAAGCAGGTTTGTTTAGTGATGGATGTTCCTGAATGCACATCAGCCTTGTGTGTGTGTGTGTGTGTGTGTGTGTGTGATAAGAATTAGACAGTGTGGATAATAATCGACTGGGTGCAATCACTGTGTGCAGCTGTGTAAGATTAGAAACGTGAACCCTGATCAAGCTGAATAACTCGGGGAATGCCACCGGAAGAAAAAGAAAAAAAAAGGCAATGTGAGCCTTGTAACTTTCAACATGTTAAAAAGTGACTGGAAATGGAAACATTGAAAATCTGTTGGTTTAAATAAATGAAGGATAATACTGTTTTATTGGCTAAGGGTTTCATTCGTGGTCAATACAGAGGTCATTAAAACTCATCTTTTAAAAATCCACTCATCTTTTAAAATCCACGTGAAAAGAAATGTGCTGACACTCCACTAAAGGAATAATATTATGGCTTATGGTGTGATTGGATACAGCACTTTTATTTTGTACAGTCACGATCTTTAATTTATGATATATAAATGCCGGCTAGTGTTTTTAGTGCTAAATCAATGCTATAATAAACCTAACAGAATATAAAAGAACCATTAAAGACACCAGATTCATTGACCAACGCTGAAAAGAAGCTGGACACTAAATCCTAAATCATCGTGTGTTTTGGAGGAAACATTGATTTTTAGAAACTAAATATTAGTTAATTGACATTTCGGAAATGTTTGTGCACGCTAAATGAGTAGCATTGCTTAGCTGTTGGGTTTGGGTCGCGTAGCTGCTTGCTAGCTCCTGGAGGTCGTCTTTGGTAATGCTACATGTCAGCTCCTAGAGGTCGTCTTTGGTAATGCTACATGTCTGTTGCAGCCACTCACACACACACACACACACTCCAATGGGATCTCACCCCCTCTGATCTAATCTTAGAAGAAATGCCTCCATGCTGATAATACCACAGAGTGCAGGCAGTATCTGCCGAGTGTCTCACCTCTCCTCACAAACAATCAGCACATAAGAGCTGATAATGAAAGAACAAAAAAAACACCAGCAAAGTTTGAACAACTGTCAGAAACAGGAACTAGAAGAGGAACCTTGAAAAACTTCCTCTCTTTGTCTACTTTGGTCTTCACATCTTAATGTCCTTCCTCAGTTTTAAGCAATTTTATAGTTACATAAAAAAAAACACATTTGTGTCCCTAGGATGAATGAAGCTGAATAAGGAAGGTGTGGGAAATTAACGTCTCTTTCTTTTCTTTCCTGATCACGCCTTAGGTCTTTTTACATTGCTCTTGTTTGCGCCTGGCGGTTCACTCTGCCTCTGTTTCTCAGTCAAAACCAGCGAGTGTCAACTGACACAACCGCTTCTGGGGGACTGTTCAGTGTGATACAGTACAAACGTTTGACAAGCCCCGCCCCGTCGACTCTGCCGGACCTTGACACGGCCTAACTCCAAACAAACCTTCAGAACGAACCAAAACAATCCGGGGTTCACTATCTTGCGGTCACTGCAAGAAATGGCGGTAACGCTAAACAGGCCCGGGACCAGAACAGTAGCCGAGGGGGAGAAACACTGTCACGCACATGTGATCCGAGTTTTAAAAGAAATCCCACACAAGTTGCAAAAATGGACACATACAGGGAAACACGGCGAGAAGATGAAGATTTATAGTGTTTGTCTTCACCGGGTTTATTTTAACTTAATTTAAAACCATACGTTAACTTTCAGCTATTTTGATTGGAAAGAGAACCACCTAGAATGTTTTGAACACTTTCTTGTGGTTTTGCCTTTTTTTTTTCTCGCAATGCGAGTCTTGTACTTTATCCATCCGTGGCCTGGATAAACGCACAATTCTCAAACTTAATTACTTTAAACACAGCCGCCCAGTCATCACCGCCATCACTGGCATAAACAAACGCACTGAGGCACAATCAGAAATCAGTCATGCAATCATAACAACCCTCTCATCACCTCCTACACATCGCAATAAAGCACAACACATGCCTGTAAAAGCCCACACACACAGAGGCTGTAGCCAAATCTCTCGTCTCAAACCTTCCTCCACTCACCGATGATGTAGTAGTCATGCATGCTCTTGAATTCGTGACCCCACAGGTTGGGTGAGAACTCCTGGAACTTGATGGTGAAGCGGCGCTCGCGGGTGGGTTCGTCACAGGTGAGCACAATGTTGGGCGCGCCCATCACCTCGCAGCGGTCCGCCTGCTCCCGAGACGACACGAGGTAGAGCTTGTAGAACTCGTACTCTGGTGTGGATCTGGCCGTGTCCAAAGGAGGGCAGATGAGGTCCAGCCGGTCCCCAATCTGAGGGTACAGTATGTAGCCCTTCTCATCTCTGAACCTGGATTGGAAAAAAAAAAAAAAAAAAAGGAAAGAAGAAGATGAAAATGAGTCAGGGGAGCGGGAAAGGCTGCGAATCATTTATCAAAGTCTTCCTCCGATAACAATATAAACCAGTTTACAGCCACACATCCCCGCAAGTAAACGAGCAACAGATGGTTCCTTCACTCCTCTAATTTCTACTCCTATTATTTTCTCTCCTACCAGAAGAACAGGTGCCTTTACGGAGAGAACCCTGTGCCGTCAAATGCAAAAAAAATAAAGAAATAAAAAAAATTACCACACAGGCACACAGCAATCCCCTGCTGACTTCATGCAGGAGCAGAGGAAACAAAAGGAAATTATGACCATGGCTTCACGACCCACAGGAGGAAAATAATCTACAGCCAAATTAGAGGCATAAACACAGTTCTGAAAGTGAACAGTTCCAAGCACCGTTTGTTCATTAAGACTCTACCATGTACTTTAAATACGAGGATAAAGTAAGGTCATAGTAAAAATACTCCCTTATCTATCACTGCTTACATTTGTTTTATTTTTTGTATTATTAACACATCCTAGAAATTAGGGCTTTCAAATATAACATTTTTTTATTACCTGATTAATCACCGGGTATCTGTGGATTAATCACAATAACACATAGTTAATCTCATCACAAGTAATTTGGATTATTCATAATTAATCACGATTAATCGATTTTTTTAGTGCAGTGTTTTCAAATCAATCATGATTAATTATGATTATTCATGATAAACTGACAGACTGAAACCTTTTCCTGCAGTGTGTTCAAATGACAGCCTGTGTTTCGACCTCGTATCGGAGCGACGATAAGTGAATGGCTGGTGGGATAAATGAACATACAGCAAACATGCGTTAAAATGCGTTAAAAATTGGAATCTGATTTTTACAAATTAATTAATACAATCAACACCTTGTAAACAATAGAGGAAGTAAATAACAAAGTCAAACGTTGTTTCTTAAATGATTTGTTTTTTTTTTTTAAACTGGCTTGAATACTGAACCCAAAGTTGTGCAGGCACCATTTTACTCTGAAGTACAGAGATGTCTGGAGCTGGACAGAGGTTCGGCGTGAAAAGCTCTACCTTTTAACATTTTTAGAAAGTGAGAACCGAGGCATGTGCCCAGAAGACGTCGTAGACGACAAAGACGAGTGGAATGGATCCGCCACTGCCAGCGCTCAGGTTGGCACAGATAATTAGTTTGCTAATTAACTGTCGCGATATCAGTCTGTCATCCTCTTCTGATATGAAGGATGTGCGGTTCGCTCGTCTGGAGACTAACTGAAGATTTGACACCTGTCATCTGCGGGGAGCCTGCATCCTGGAGTGACTCTGAAGCAACAGCTTAATTCAATTTAACCAAAGTGCACGCATGGGTGTGGTTTACTAATGCAATGTAAATTTCTGTCTGGGAGCACACACACACACTGGGTCACTGAGTGTGGCTCACTGAGAGCTTGGAATACAGCGGTCGAAGCCCGGTCATCAAAGGGCAAGAGACTTTACTGTCTGTCAGTTTTACTGCTCATCATGACAAACACATCGAATTAGCCCATGAAAAATGAAAATGGACGTTTGCACTGCTTATTTAGACATAAATATCTTTTTCAGTTCTCGTACTTTCAGGAATATTCTCAGAGTTTTTTCTTTGGCTAAAGGTTGTTTTTCTCATGTCCTGATCCAAGACATTTTACCACCGACACCATTTGTTCGTTAATCATGTCAATAACTGCTGATAAATCCGTGTCTGTTCCATCTGGGCCTAGTTCTTCACTTTATTAGATCAGTCAGATTATTTCTTTCTTTTTTTTAACAGCACAGCAGCAGCCACAGCTAAAGTTTAACAATTATCTCTGTTCACATTTTAATTAGCTTTGGCTAGTTCTCAAAATGCCTCCATTTTGGATCAGACATTAACAGTTTAATTAGTTTTTACAACATCAAAAAGTGGCTAAATGAGAAAAGATATTTTCTTATTAACTTTTGCAGTATCTATTACTCTTTTTTTTTGGTATCTGACTGTCAACGACATGCGGATGGAAATGTTCAAATGAAGCCGTAGTCCGTACATGTCTGCGTACGGGTGCTGCATCGGAATGTCCAAAACATTCTTTTTACAACCGACTTTCCTTGTAAACAACATGGCCTCCAACATGGCCTCCAGGCCTGCACTGCATTCAAGTGGTCAGAAGTCAGAACCCAAACTGCTGGAGACTAACAGTCAAGAGAAGCTGATAGAATATTCCACAATTATGTCTACAGAACATACGGAAGACATTCTAAAAAAACCCACAAATCTGCTACAACAAATAACTAATTTGATTCAATATTTAACTTTGGGAAACATCATTAGGTTTCCAAATGCAGAATATTTAAATTAAATCATTCCAGTATTTTTCTAAGGCTTGGCTACGTGCCGCACTCCTTCATGTGCATTACTGCCACCTATGGGGCCAGCTTCTACGGTTAAACTATTTCACCAGTAGAAAATAAAATATTCATTTTTAAGAATCATGTATAATAAACAGGAAGTTGTGACTCTGCTGAAGAACGCTCCTCCAGTGTAGAAAATGAGGATTTTTATTTAATTATATTTTCAGAGGAGTTTTACTGCATATACCCCTGTTAGGGGATGAAAAGCTCTTTTAAAAGGATCTTTATGAGGTGTAATTTAATACCCCGGTCGCACGGGTCAAATTATCAGAGCAGCAGTAATTAGAGGAGGAGGATTTTTCCAACTCTGTTTTGTCGAGCTTGCATCTGCTCACACTGTAGCCATGCCCTGATGTATTCATGCAGGCTTCACGCACCTCTCAGCGCTGCGCTCCGACAGCCTCGCACCTGCAGTAAATTGAGACGCAGGCTTTATCTGTTGTGTGTTTGGCTGACGGTGTTGCACTGAAGGCAATGTGAGAATGCAGTCTAAGTGGTGGAGGAGCTGTAGCCCAGGCAGGCCCAGAGGCCTTCTGGGAAGCCACTGTTCCACTTCTCATTACCCAGGTCACCCGGGGTTATCAGGCCACACTCAGACTGGAGAGCTAGACACTTAGCTTCACTCAACATGCCGTCACACACACAGACATTTTACCTCCCTGTCTGCCTGACGCAGCAGAGCACTTTAACATTTATAGAGCAGGAACGATAAAGGCGGCGATGGTTTTCTTCTGCAAAGCCCCACAGTGAAAGATCCACAACACACCAACGCACACACACACACACATGCACTGCAAAAACACAAAAGGTTTACCCAAACATACCCACCCACATTTAACACACAGGTTAAGCTTTTTCCTAAACAGCAACACTGAAACCCACCCAACACACACACACACACACACACCCTTGGCTGCCTGCGTGATGCATTCTGTGAGTGTATCTGATGGTACTGAGTCACAGCTGAGCTGCATTGCAGAATGGCAAAGCAAACAGAGGGAGAGAGAGAGAGAGAGAAGGAGAGAGTAAAGTGCCACTAGGCAGGTGCACTATTCCAAAAAAAATTAAACTAAGGAAGAGAGAGAGAGAGGGGGAAAAATATTGTACATGTCAGGCGGGTTATGTAGCAACAACAAAGCAAAGTGTTGAAGGAGCAGAATGGAAACACAGAGACAAAAGCAAAGTGCCACAAAGAAGGGGCCGAGCCTTAGAGGGAAGAAGAATTAGAGGGAGAGTGATGGATGGAAAAAGTCCATGTAGAGACAGGACACAGACCTCAGCTCTCTCATAGGTTCAACGTCGGCGCTGCCAGATTTGCAGCATTAACCTGGATTAACCTGTTGTGCGTGAACGATGGCGTGAGTGTGCATCCACTGTAAATAGGAAGCTGAAGGGAGGACACATCACCATCTAATCATAAGTTAGACCCAGCCTCCACCACCAAGCACTGCTTAGTGGGGTATGAAACACACAGGCGTAGCATACTTGTAGAAACAAGACCATTAGCATTAGCTAAGAAAATAAATGATTCAAAATGAAGTACCTGTAAATTACTCAAAAGCGTACAGGGCCAACCACCATGAAAAAAATACTACAAAAATACCAATGTCAGAACTTGATATAAATACAGTGATTTGGAAGATACTTCCAGCTTCCAATACGTGTCATTTTCTGCATGAAACGTCACAGGAACCAAACTAATGACCAGACAAGTCCAACAAGGAGATAACAGTATTCAAGTAGACAATAATTGGCGACCAGTGTTGGACACCGGTGTTGGTGGGTTTTATTTGTTTTGAACACATTATTCAATTAAACTATGACTGACATAATTTCTCCAAAAAAAAAAACAAGCACCAAAGATACTGTGACTGACACTCTAAACTAAAAAGTGCCACGCCTTGATGAGGTGGGCGGAGTCATCCATCAAGTGCACAGACAAAAAGTGAAAGGAGGCAAACTTACAACTTTATAGAGTTCATTTACGACCACATGGAAGTAAATCTTCCCTTTTTACCCCCAGGCCTGGACAAACTGGATCTTTTACCTTTGTGTTTCCCTTTTTGCTCTGGGACAATCTCTCTCTCTCTCTCTTTCTCTCTGTGTTTTTTTCTGTCTCTCCTCACCTCTTTTGCTGTCCACTTTCTTTCTCCCTCCTTCCCTTTTTCTCAGCCATTCACAATAGACCCATTCATGTGGCCACACTTTGAAACATGGCGTGGGGGACTGCAGGGGACCAGAGGCGACAGTAGAAGAGAAGGGGGGGGGGGGGGGGGGGGGGCAGGGAAGAGAAAGAGGAGGAAGACGATGTAAGGGGAGTTGGGAGGTGCAGAGGAGAAAGGAGGCGGGGGTTGGAAGGCCAGAGCTTCACTCTCCTTTTTTTTCTCTTCAGCTCTTTTATGAAAGCAGAAACATCATTTTCTCAACCCATGCGTTGCCCCAGCATGACCCCCGAGCTGGGCTGAGAAGACTCAAGTGTCATTCTCCATGACCTCCCTGCAGACCTCTCACACCTCCCGCTCCTCACCCTGCTCTCATCCCCCATGTGGTGCTCCACTTCTTCTATCCCACTGTTTCGCTGCACTTGTCAACACCGGGACATTTAAGAGTTTGCGCTGCTACAACACCTCAACGACAATCGTAGATTAACCAGGTTCAAAAAGACGTTTCCACTTTAAGAGCTTTTTTTTTTTTTAAATATTATCCCTGCTTTATGTGTTTCATTTTTCCCATGCCCGTCGCTGTGTTTTGTCTGCTGCTGTGACTTCTCTTGGCGGCGAATGGGGCAGCTTGAACATTTCCCAGATTCCTGAGGGGCAATCTGAGCCATGTCCAGACCAATGTCGGGCACACAGGTGCAGCCAAGGGGAGGAGGGTGAGGAGTGGGGGGGGGGGAGGGCAGTGGGGATGGCGGCAGACAACAGAGGGTGTGTGGTGTGTATGAACATGGGAATATGGAGCAGAGGCGGGTAAATGAGCGCAGGCTTGTGTGAGCGTCCAGTCCTTGCGAGACTGAAGAAAGTATGCAGATGGAGGGTAAGGAGAGAAGAGGTGTCAAAGCGACAAAGTGTCAAAAAAGAAAAAACACATAAGGACAGAGAAGGAGCAGGTCCTTCAACAGACTGCAGGAAAAAAATAGCTCTGTGCATAAAAAAAAAAAAAAAACAAGAAGAAAAAGTGAAAGAGAGAGGGAGAAGGACACAAAGTTGGCCGAACTCAACTAAGCTAAAATTAAATCAGTGGAAAGGAGTTTCTCCAAAACTCCCCTCCATTTCGACCTCTTCCTTCCTGCCCGGGTGTTTTGTCCTTGAGCTAAGTACGACCTGGTGAGAGTGGAAGCCGAGGAGAGACAGCGGAGGACTGATCTATTAGGGTATAATAAACGACAGTGGTCTTCTGTTCTGCGGCGGGAAAGATTTATTGCGGGCCTCGTGCATAAAGCTGTCTGCACTAATCTTGCGGTATACACAGCGTAATCACACACATACAGGGGCCCCGGGTTCCCTCCCAGTGACCCCCACCTACTTCCTTTTAAATGTACACACACTGTCAGATGCACGGCAGGGGAGGACGTGCACTTAAGAGTGGTAAACCAACCAACCAACCAACCAACCAACCAACCAACGGGGCTGGGGGAACAGAGCGTGCTGCCGTGGGACAAGCGTGCACACACTCGTGTGCACACCCGCTGATCTGCAACACCTGCAGGCCATCTAGTAGCTGTCTAAGGTAAATCCGTTGGGTCTCATTTGCGGGAGAGGTGCGCTCAAAAAAAAAAAAAAGATCAAGATCAAAGACAGGCGTGCACATGGACAGTGGTAAAAACCTTGGACTTGAGTGCCATTAAGGCCCACGTGGAATTCTTTAAAGTTTACTTCTGTCAATTTTGGCAACTTCTGCACCGTAATTAACTCCAATCCAATACATTTCACAGACTTAATGAACCTCATTCAGTTCTCGGAGCCTTGTGGAAAAAAAAATGGAAAAGAAATGATTCCAAAGATTTGAATATGTAAAGTTATATCACCCCGCTGACAGACTGTTTTACCTGCTTCAAGAAAAATATTATTTCAAGCCGCAGAGCTGGATGAAATCACTTGTTACGATGGATGTGTTTTGCAGCGCTCTCTCGCAGAGAAGGGGGAACGGCGGCGGCTATCGTTTTCCACCACGACGCCGGAGCAATCAGCGGCCCTGTGCGCTGCGGAGCCCAGAAACACTGGCTGTACGTCTAATGGGAAACACATGGTCAGGACTGTATAAGAAATGGAAACCAAGTGGGTCCATATTGGACAGAATATTTTCAAAACAGCAGTGTGAAACCTCACTCATGCCGCGTCTCCGTAGATTATTATTTCAATTAATATTAAATAAAACACTAATAAACAACTTTTGTCAAAATAAGGTCACATTTGAAATAATATCGTCCATCTTTAAACTCCAGAAATGATTAACCAACATCTATCACTTATTTGAATCCGGGGCTGATCAGAGCAGACACTGTGACTGCTTTCATTAGCGAGAAGGGCAGACGGTCTGTTTTTATATGTCCATAATCATTATTACTGCCTTCATTAAAGAACCATACACCCTGGAGAAGAGCTGTAGAAAGTGGTCTTTGACAAAGGATATGGACCTGCAGAGACACAGGCAGACCGAGCGGGGTTAGAGGAGACGGAGACAGAGCTATAACCTGAATTAATGAGAGTTAGAGCGTCTTTATGGGGCATGACTCTCCAGAAGTACGTCTCAACATTTCTGGTTAGGGATAAAATGTTGGCAAGAGGTGGAGGCTTAATAAAACACCAACACAACTTCTAAGACCCAGTCAAAACATTTCAAAAATAACTTGACTAACTTGAGTGGATGGATGGGTCAATCAATAAAGAAAAACTCCACCTAAGTTGTTGACACAGATGTATCTGAGTCATCATGCCCAGTTAGGAGCTAGAATAATAACAGAGTATTGTTCAACATGCTCAACAAAATATTAGAAATAAGAGAGTATTGTTCAACATGCTCAACAAAAAGTGTCGAGTCATGACTCAGACTGGCTCCCAATGACAGAACACTGGGAGGAAGCTGCTTTTAGATACCAAGACCAATCAGGTCAACCGGAAACTCTCGGTCCGCGAAAGGTCAATCGAATGGGCGGCTGAGATTGGCTGAAGCTCCATTCACGCCCATGAGAAGAATCAAGCGACAGAAGATGAATGAATGTTCAGAAATTGAAAACTTTCATTTGTCTTTTCATTTCTAGAAATTAATGTTTTAAATGTTTTTCGTCACATTTTCCCCTGTGTTTGAAAGTTTTTGTAAATGTTTTTCGTCACATTTTCCCCTGATGCCGGCCGAAGAAAACAAGACATGTCGTCTAACAACACATGTAATCAAACCCGCAACATTACCGTGTCAACAGGTGAAACCATCAGGGGCAGGGAGCTGGTATGAGAGAATAAAAATATGTGGATGAGCAGCAGCCAGTGTTTTGGACACAGGCGAGTCTTTGTTGCCACACACACACCTCAGCAGCTGCCATGCGCAGGATAAGGGAGAAGCTCCATCTCTGTCTCAATTTATTTTGCCGCAGAAGCCTTGGTGCCATCATTTATCAAACGCCTTTGTATTTACTTGCTCAGAGACACAAAGGTCCTTCTGCGACTGGTTTTCTTTTTGATTTAAGTCACTTTATTGAGAGAGCATCTGTCAGTGATAAACTGCTCTTTGAAATGTATCAATTTCAGATCCAAGACATTTTCCCTTTCACGTTCTTCTTCCCCGCAGCCTCACCTGCATTAAACTGACTTTAATTCCCCTTTTTGCAATTGTTGATGCTTTTTTCTTAAAAGGAACTTTAAAGAAATGCTAATATGCTTTTTATTTTTTATTTTTTTAAGTTTTGTCAGCACACATTTCCAGCAGGATGCTTTCAAGAACCATTTGCTAGAAGTGAGAAGGAGGGGAGGAATGGGTGAGAGGGGGAGAGTATAGGAAAGGAAAAGTGAGAGATAAGCCATCTATGAAGAACTGTGTGAACAAGAGGAGAGGAACAGAAGGTTGATGTAAAGTCAGTGAACGCTGGAAAGCCCTTAGGAATGTTGGTGGTGAGACACGACAACAGCAGCAGTAATGGTTTCCATATGATGAGGAGGGGGAGAGGGCAGAATGTGAGAGAGGGAGGCGCAAGGGCGGCAAAAGGTGCAGCAGGGGGAGAAAAGGGAGAGATAGAGGAATATGGATAAAAAAAAGGATGACAGAAGGGGAGACAGTGGGGCAGGCAGAGAGGGAGGGGGTGAGGAATAGAGAGGCATTCACACAGAGTAGTCTGCAGTCAGCAGGTAGGGATTAGAGACTTGTTTGAATAGTTAGCAGCATCATGGGACTTTGAAGGTAACTCTGTCCTTGTCAGCAGCAAAGCAAACACACTTGACTGTACACACACACACACACACACACGGACTAACACACTCCTGGCCAGAGGCGGTCCAGAATGCTGCAGCGTTGGTGTCACATCCAGTACATATCACAGCCAGCGTAACCACAGAGACATGGCATGGAGGCACGCAACATGCCTTGGCATTTACAACGAACACACACACACACAGACACACACACAGTTTATCTCTCTTGCAGACAGATGCACACTGTTCAAGCCCCTACTTTCTGCCCCTGCTGTGGGCAGTAGGCACCGTGGCGAACAACCCAGCAGATGAGCAGATCACATTATGCCTAACCTTGGAGCTGCTCCATGAAGAGGAAGAACTTCCAAACCAGGAGACACAGAGAGCGAGAGAGGAAAAGTAAGATAGAGAGAGAGCTCCTCATTCCTCTCCTTTAAACAAAGCAGCCATATTCAGGTCAACACAAACTTTTTTTTTTTTTTTTTTTTACCCAAACAAACGTCCCACCGCCTCTTGTTTTTCCCCATTTCCTATTTGCACTGCTTGTTTTCGCCGTGTTGTTACTGCTCCTGCATATTTCACTCCGAGTTTTTTTGTTTTTGTGTTTCCAGCTTCCACTTCAACACACATTCTCACTCAACTTGTACTCAGCCGTGTTTCCTCGCCCTGCACCGTTTCCCGCCCCCTGAGAGAAGCCGTACGTTTATAATGTAGGTTATAAGGAATTATTTCTCACTTTTGGGTTTCACACTTCTCACATAAAATCAGGTCGACAAAGATATAGTAAAAAAAAAAGTAGGCTAATAACATAACGTAATAAAACTAACTAAATAAGTGTTAATGGATTATTATATAGATTCATGTTTCTAGATTTCCATGCCATCCCACAGCTCAGGTGTCAGCTCTTTAAATGCATTCCTATCAATGATTCCTGTCGATGAGTAAGTGTAGATCTTTCTTTTTCTTGTTAAATACAGAGTGTTTTTGTTTCTTGTATCTTTTAATTCACTAAACCTAACAGCGGTACATTGTTTATCAGCTCCAAAATCCAGCCGAGGCTCAACACAGGACTCGGTGTTTTTGTGCTTTCCTCTGAAAATGAACTCGATGACATACACTTCCCAGCTGCCACAGAGCCGCAGCAGAGCCATTTCCAGCCCGAACTGCATTAAACTGCTCCACGGAGCAGCCCATCACATTTCCTTCGGGTTGATCTCATGAACCTCCAACCAGACTTTTGACTTCCTCACCCGCAGCTACACGACTCCACCATCTCTGCCCTTCCTATTCTGACTCCTCAAACATCCCAAACCATTATTCCTTCCTGCTCCTGTGTCTCGTTCCCCTCTCACCTGCCCTCAACCCCCCGCTTCAGCATGCACTCTGGATGATTTGCAGCAGTCTGGATTGGTCCCATTAAGGCAGTCCCGCGAAGGTGTGTGGTGATGGAGGACCGCAGGTCCTGACAGCTACATGTGTGTGTGTGTGTGTGTTTGTGTGTGTTTGTGAGTTCATGAGAACGGAAGGGAGACACGGGGCGGGAGGGGAGAGAAGGGAGGTTGAGGTTGCCCTCGCAGCAAACATGCCTGAAACTCTCACAGCACACATGTTGGGCTCTTCCTTTAACTCCCAGTGAGGTCTTTAGTGTTTAAGCACATAGCTTACCATGATGACATGTACATATATACACACACTCTGCTGTACGTGTACAGCAGCAGCTGGTGTTTATGTCTGCTTTCTAAAAAGTCTTTGAGCCTCAACTCTTCCACTCCCACTACCACACTAATTTAATTAGGTCACCCCGGGCTCTGGAGGAGTGAAGTTTATAATGCATGCAGTGGCTCTCGTTCTTTATTCCATTTCTCTCTCTCTCTCTCACACACACACACACACACACACAGAAAGAGGACCATCTTTGAGTGGTCCCCGAGGGAGTGAAGGTGCGAGGTGAGACACTGACCCGCCACACGGTGGGTCACCTACAACTGGAAAGCTTCCTGCGTATGTGTGTGTATGTGTCTGTGTGTTCATGCATGTAGGCGTGTTCTCCACAGGGTCACCTCGGCCCATCTGTGATTCGTGGGGAAGGTCCGGTATATGTGTGTGTGTGGGGGGGTGCGTTTGTAAGCTTAACTTTACTCCAGAGAGACCTCAGGGTGGTGGGAGTCTGAAACTCAATCTAAAGGTGACTCAACTTAAGCCCAGTCAGGCCACAGTGTCAGGAGAGCCAAGTAATCAATAGGGGGCCCCTGGGGGCCACAAAGTATGAAGCATCTTAGGAGCATATTGGCTTTTACCAGGCAAAAAGTCCAGGCTAGTTGCATGGCTGTTTGTGGAATAACCTGTGACTAAGCCTGTGTTCACACTGTAGTTATGACAGTGTGAACAGAACAAATCCAAATCAGGATCCTAACAATCTGCACTGGTTGGCAAACTGGTCAAATTTGACTTCTGTAAACACAGCATGTGATGCCACGTCTTCTGGACTGGCAGGTCACCTCAGGGCTGTAGGCTGTTGACAATAATGCTAAATCTTAGCGTTAGCTCTTCGTTAGCTGCCAAGGCATGCGTGGTATTTATTTTTCCTGTCCGATTTTCAGCAGAAAAATAAACAAGTCCATTTTCCAAAAGTTGAAGCAGTCCAACGGTGAGATTGTTTATGTTGAAGTGGTTCAGTGTAGGTCGGGTTCTTTCTTTCTTTCTTTTTTAAGATTCTCATTTTTCAAGCATTTGTATGTTTTCAGACGACGTAAGAAGTTGCCACAATACGTGTTTAGGTTAGGGATGAGGGTGATTTATGTTAAAGGAAATATTATCCTCCAGAGAAGGTCTTCTTACTGTGGTGTGTGCATCCCAACAAGAGCCTTACGTATCCGCGGCAAATCCTAATCCACCATTTGAAATGTGAACCCGACTTCCATTCGGTTTCCCCTACAGGCTCTGAGCAGCGCTACCCGACTCCCAGGCCCTCAGCTACTCTGTCTCCAGTGGAACGCATCTTGAAGCGATTTGGGGCTCAAACCCTTTGCTGCTGCCTTGATTTTGTTCCCCTCGTCTTTGGCTCGCAACCACCCCCTCCCCCCCCCCTTTTTTTTTTTTTTTTTTTTTTTAGCTGAAGGAAGCTTTAAGGGTTTAGGAGAAAGCGCTGGAGCAGCAGTGCCTCCACGACCCAGGGGTTGTACAGCCCCACGGTAAAATCAACAGAAAAGATCCAGAGGAGGCCAAGCGGTCGAAGAGGGAGGTGTGTGTGTGTGTGTCAATGAAAGTAGGACAGACGTGGTTGCTTCAATTGCAAACAGACACACACAGATGCACTGGTGTTGACACACAGACATCCAGCTAAATGCTAGACCAGAAAACCTTGAAAAATCTTCTTCACTTCCAGCAGGATATTGAAGTGTATCGAGGCAACATTTCAGAGCCTATAGGTTTGCCAGTGTCTATCTGTGTGTGTGTGTGAAGTGTGTGCCTGCAGAGCAGTGTGTGGCGTGTCTGTTTGTGTGCCTCGACCACTTCTCTACCACTTTATTTTTTAAAGAGCGGCTTTTCAAAAGTCACCCGGGTATTTTCAAGGGGCCTTGTCTAATTCATGCAGGTGAAGTGTTTTAAAGTTCCATTCCCTGTTTACCTGCGGGGCCTAAAGAACACACAGCAGAGGCGTTGAAATAACACCTCCTCCCCAGCCAGCCTCCATCCGTCTACTTTTATCATGACTTCTATCCTTTTGTCCTTCACTTTCCTCCTCTTCTCCCCCCCTCCCCCAACCCCATCCTCCCGCTATATTTCTTTCTTTCCATCCGTGGATCTGTTTCTCCTTTCACTTCATCCATCCATCCCTCTCTCTCTCTCTCAGTCTTTCTCTCTTTGCCTCAGTGTTTGAAGCACAGTGTTTGTCTCTAGGGCTGGATGATTGACAGCTGAGAGTGAGCCACGCAGCTCTCTGGTGACAGATAAGGACTTTGGCTCTATTACTCACTCGGTCTCTCTCTCTCTCACACACACGCGCATGCGCACTCTCACACACGAACCCAAAGCTTCACACACACACACACACTTCCCAGGTCCCATGCTGCTCCCACAGCTCAGCAGGGAGCAGACAACCCTATTTGCATTGGGAAGCATCGTGTAAAATAAATAAAGAATCAGATGAATCTAGGAATAAATAGACAGGAAGCACTGCTGGGGGATGAATATGACTGATTTGAAGTCAGTGTGTGTGTGTGTGTGTGTGTGTGTGTGTGTGTGTGTGTGTTCTCTTTTTTAACCCCTGGGCTCCGCAACTGCAGAGGGAAGCAGCGCAGCGAAAAGAAACCCGTGCACACCCTGTCGAACACACAAACGCAGTGGAATATACATGAAAAGGGCTGCCACCAAGACCAAATCATTACGGTAATAAAAAATGAAAGAATCTAAAAATACCGGTTTATTCCTCCCTTTGTTTCAGGGGAACTCCAGAGAGGCCACTAACTCATGATAAAGAGAGGGAGAGGGAGGGTGAGGTGAAGGCAGAGAGGAGAAATATATCGCTGTTTATCCTCCCTGCTCACCACTCAACATCACCATCTCCAGTCAGCCCGTCTACTCATGACCTCACTATTCACCTGGATTAGGTGGCTGTTAAAAAAAAAAAAACAACCCTCGGTGACTTGTTGATTGACAGCCAAATGTGAGAGGAAGGCGGCGAGAGAGGCAACCGGCACATTAGCAGGTGCAACATCACAGAAATGAGAGGAACAGCAGAGCGAGGAGGGGAGGAGAAAGCAAACATGGCACTGGAGAAAAATGTGAGGAGTTACTGCACCTGTGTGAGTTTAGAAAGACAAGGTGAAAAATATGCCAAAAAGGAGAATGCAGGGCTGGGGAGCAGAGAGCGATGAGGAGACGGTGGGGTAGATGAAAGACTGGAAGATGTCGTGCTGGGTTACAGGTGTGTGCATGTCGGGGAGACGTGGGGGAGGAAACACAGGCAGAAATAGGATAAAAGATGTTGTGAGGAATAATTAGGCCGACCCCCGGCAGTGGAGTGTGGCAGGCGAAAGGACAAAGGAAGGAAAACCCACGGAGGAAGATGGATAGATGGTGAGGGCTGGGAAGATGAAGGAGAGAAGGACTGAGAGCAAGGACGCAGCGACATGGCAAGAAAAATAGAGGTTGGAAAAAGGCTATGGTCCAGAGCTCCAGCTAGCTCAGCAGGGGTGGGG
>NC_024307.1:32033487-32042810 GCF_000523025.1 Cynoglossus semilaevis
ATGGGAGCCTGGCTGGATAAGTGGGGGGGGGGCTCCCTTATTTGGGGTCAGAGGTTAAGGGTCACACATGAGTGCTGATGGTGCACCCAGCCAGACAAAGCAGATTAACATGGGCACACATACAGGGCCAGTCGCGGTATGTCGCCCCTCTCGCCCTCCTCCCAGCCTGCTCATTGGGCTAGGGAGTATCATATGTTGCGGGTTGCACCAATGGGAGGTCAAGGCCCCGATTGTGCGTGCGGTCAGCGGTCAAACCGCCTCTAACCACGGGGCAGTGATCTCACTGCCGATTTGAAATTCACAGGAAACTAATTGCATAAAATGAAAATGTGCGTCATTGGCTTTAATGGCGTGACTGGGAGTTAATCTCAGGCTGTTATGTTTGCCCGATCTGCATTCATCCTTTTTGTTTTATCCTTTTATCCAATGCTAATGTAGCACAGCTGGGAACTGAACAGTGGCCGCAGCCAAGACACATTTCAGTTCAAATAAAAATCTGAAGAATGTTATCTGGGCAGTGTTTTACTCTAAATGAATGTCATTTGGTCATCTAGTGTGACCACGCTGTGGTTCCTTAATATGCTATAATTCAGTTTACGCAGTCGGCTCAAATAATTTAATATTTTATATCTCATTAGCGGGAAATTGCCCTCTGGCTTTGCCAACTTTAGACCACAGGGACAGAACGCTGCCTCTAAGACCTCTGTAATATTACATTAGCGGGGTCTGCTAATGATGCTAAAGCTGGTTATTTTTTAGCGTTGAAAAATATTCCTTTCTGACCAGTTAATATTTTAACGTCAGAAGCGTTCACATCAGGCGTTCTTATTTGGCCAGAGAACGCCACAAGGACATAAAGTCACACATTAGTGAAGTTCAGTGTGAGAAAGCTGCGAACAAATGATTTATATCATCTTTTTTACAATCCAATTAAAAGGATCCAAAATCAATAATGACACAGTCAAGTTCCACTTGAAACAACCAGGACTCTCCCATTAAAGTCACTGTCAGTAAAGTTTGTAGTTAGCCCTTTCTTCTTTTTTTTTCATTCAAACCTCATCTGACAAAATATTATTCTGCAGGCACATGTGCACAGCGCTCACATTTATGTAATAACTTGTCAACATTAGTGCCAGAAGCAACAGGGGATCAAGTATTCCGTGCAGGGAGACACAAGAATGTACACAGGCAGGCTAATTAATATTAGCATCAGATATTTAGGGGCCGTAGACATTAAATCATCTTTTATTTGCGTTGCAGGATTATCCCTTTCACTTTAGACAAGCTCCCTCGCATTTGTTAAGCTTGCCTTTCCAACCTCATTATTTTTTAATTACCGGCTAGAGACTATTCATTTATTTATTTATATATTGTTTTATTTATATGAATATATATGTGTGTGTGTATTCACATTTTTAAATAGATTTTACGGTTGATGACTTCGTATTTTTCTCTCTGTCCTTTGGTGCAAGTTTGTTGCATCGAATGTTCTTCCGAAAATCAACGGATTACATTTGTATTGTAAATAATAAAAGTCAAAAGACAGACCAGCACCAGCTCAATGAAACGTGTTATTATGAGCTTTCCCCTGCAAATTCATTAAATACAGAAAAACTGGCAGCTGCTAAGTCGGGGAGAAATAAAATATTCTGAAAAAAAAAAAAAAGAATAATGTTGATATTTGATGGTGATCACAGCTGCATTGGAAAACATTCTACATACTTTTATATTAAAAAAGAAAACGCACCACGAGGGAGGATGTGGAACAATGACAAATGACTTTTGATGTCCTCATTACACTGTTGATGGGTGTGTGAGGTCCATCCTGATCTGGCATCGGTGGGCAGCTCTGCCAGTGTGTTCAGAAGTGTTAAATGCCCCCTGACCCGCTGCAGTCTGTTATTAGGCCTACTGAATGCCAGGCCTGCTCACTCATACTTGGTGTTAGCGCCCACGCCATGGTAACACACAGACACAGAGGCGCATGCACAACGGGCAGATACACACACTTGCATGTTCACAACACTTACGGGCAAACGTGCTGTGCTGAGACACACACGCACAAGAACGGACGCACACGCACACCCGATGGGCACTGAGCACGGGGCGAATAGCCAGTGATCCTTCTCATCATTCCGCCTTATCAGAGAGCGGCGTTCCGCCTTGGCCTTGCATGCTGTACAGTCATTCATCATGATTCTCATTAATTATCTATGCACACGGCTGCTTAATTAACACGTCAGCTCGGGCAGAACTAACGCTGTATGCTAGCTCACCTCCCACACACACACACCCCGAGAACCGGACTCCAACTGTAGCTTCCACCGAACCTGGGTGCCAATCAACTACCAAGAGGGAACGCTTTAGAGAGGCAGCGTATTATTGGGACAATATGACTGAGGGAGAGCACCGAGACATGGCCGACAGCCACCGACTACACAGGACGGCGAGGATATACTACCGCCGTCCGTGATGCTTAATGTCTTGTGTTGCAATATACGATACATGTTTATTGAGGCCATTCCTCCGCCTCCTGCTGTGTCAACATAAGTCAGTGGTTTGTTCCAGTCCATCTCCCTGAATGTATTTGGACAGGCACTAATGAAGGACCATAAAACTGTATAAGGCTGTATCTGCAGGTGGAGACCACAGTGGTTCCATAATTACAGACACAGGAGCGAGCTGAGTGGGGCTTCACTGCACTGGGAGCTGTCTTCTTTTTCTTTTTCTTTTTGGTAGGGCTTTAAAATATTTGGATGTTAAAATATTTTGAGTTATTTTGCAATACAGTGCTGAAAAAAAAAACAACCCCTACTTTGCCACGCTTGCGTTACCAGAGACTAAAGAAAATTGACATCCAGCTGGAGTGGCTGCAAGATAACTCGACTTGAAACGGCATCATTTGAATGGGAGTGAAACTGGTACTAGAAAAAAATCAAGAAAATCGGAGCAAACGCCTCTGATGAAGCAGACATCAGTTAGAGCAGCAAAGAGGCCGCGTCAGAAGAGACGTATGAGAACCACGAGGCACGCTGCACTGAAGATTCTATTCATTACATACGTTTTTATCATGTATTAATAAATGTCTCTCCACATTTCTTCCCGTAATGAAATTGGACCGTGATCTCCATACGGAGACACCATACCGCACAACGTTACGTCCCTACTGTTTACATGACACGAGCCAACTACAGAATATTAATTTTGCATGAAAAAGCAGAAAAGTGACAAATCTAATTTTAGCTGACACACGTCTGCTCTCGTCACCTAGAACACGAGACGACACTGTTTTTAGATAAGGAGCAGCAAGATGGATGTCTAAGGCCCCCGTGTCTTGCTGGGACATCGGCGGTTCACATGCTGGTCTAGCTTCCGCGGCGTTTCCTCACTTTAATCTCCCAAAAGGCTTTGGGCTACTGAAGAATGTGCCTGTGGGTAAATCCACGGGTAATTCACTCTCAAACGTGGAATTATAAAGTTCCTACGCACGACACATCCAGATAATTTACAGCACTCACTGGCTTACAATCAGTCGGCCGGTGAGCGCGCGCACGCACACACACACGTGTGCATGTAAGAAACCGCCCAGGCTGCGGTGCAGATTCAGTCATTGGCTTCTCCTGACCAATCTCTTAGTGGTGCTTCACTAAATTCATTGCATTCTTTCTGTGGGGCTATGAAACATGTAATTATGTCCCCCCTGAAACCAGGGCAGTAATCTCACACACTTGTCTGGCCATTATTACGGAGGCTCTGGCTTCTCTCAGCCTACACCCTGCCTTCACTCAACCGCCCTCAACCAGCACTTGTCCTTTCAGCGGAGCGCTAACTTCTCTATCTTGGTCACTGCTCCTGACGAATGTAAGTGAGGGGGGGGGCTGCTCTGACATTAACGAGATTGCTCATTAGGTATGGGGGAGGGAGGGGAGTGGGGGGGCATAAGGGAGAAAAGAAAGGGAACGAGGGAGGTCAAACAGAATAGCTGTAATTGGGAGGTTTTTTGAAAAGGAGTAGAAGAAGAGACAGAATTAGGTTTCCATCTAGGGCCTGTCTGAAGTGAGTGTGTGTAGCAGATACATGAGACTAAATATAAGGCAAGAAAATGACTTGCTGGATTACCGGGAAGGTGATAAGGGTCAGACACACCTATCAATCAGCTCCAAACAAAGAGCTGAGTGCGACCACCTTCTACCTTCAGCTCTCTTCTGAGACAAAGAAACACTTTGCAGTAACAGGTTTCCTGAGACCTTTCCTCGCTGCTCTTGTAGCTGCTGCACTGTCAGCAGGCCTGCTATGAAAGTGCTTTTCATTGGCATTTCACTTCTCGTTGGGCGTTGAGGCTCAGAAAGCAGCCTAAAATGACTGCGGCCCTGCTGAGACAGCTCCGTTCATGGCAACTTGGGGGAAAGTGACGTCGCTTTGTGTGTCTGTAATAATACGGCATTTATCCTTCCTTCAGCACATTCGGCCTCCATGAGGGCGTCAGTTTCAGGCGCCTACTTCTCCTTTGCGCGGCTGGCATTTTGTTGAATGGTTCGCGGCCTATGATACTCGATAGTAAATCTGCATAAAAACGATACCCTTGTGTCTGGGACCACCCCACGTAAGATCCTGTGAGAGTGGAAAGTACCATGGAAAGTAGAGGAGTTTACGTTTTCCCAATATGGCTGAATGTTATTCTTGTATATAAGGGCGTGTACGTTCAGGGAAAAAAAAAAAAAAGGTTGGAGGATTAAGAAGGAGCCCGCAGAGAGGTAGATGGAGGAGCTGCAGGAGGCACGGGAGGATGGAGATGAAGGCAGAAGACGGAGGGAGGGAAACGATAAAAGTAAATGAAAGATGGTGAGGGATAGAGGAAAATCAGATCGGAAGGCATGATGATGAAGGACTAAAAGGCGGCCAAGCTGATATGAAATAGTTGGGGGGGGGGTTCTACAACGGGACGGATTATCTCCACCTCTGTCCCCCGCCCCCCTGCTCCAATCTCTTCATTGTGTGCCACTATAGACCAGTATGGAAGCAGCAGTGTTTGTGGGTCTGAATGAAAATTCCCTCTTTCTTTTTCTCTGACTAAATTAATAATACGAAGCTCTGGATCCCTCTCAGTCTGCTTTATCCCTTTTTATTCCCCTCTTCTCCACTTTATCTCGGAGTATTCCTTGATTCCATTATTCCCTTGGTTGTATGCTAGAGTTATGGCTGTATACGATTGTGTGCGTGTGTGTTCAAAGGGAGCTTGACGGGCTGCACACACCAAACTGAGCAGAAGAAGTTTTTTTTTTTTTTTTTTTTCTGCTGGTGAGAGACTGCACGGTATGAGAGAGAGAGAATGAGTGAGAAATGGAGAGCTGGATACAAGTGTGACAAAGGAAAAGCAGATGGTGAGCACTGCTGAAGGTGGGAGAGAGAGAGAGGGAGAGTGTTGGAAAAAAGGCCAAGAATGTGTGCATAGAGAGAGAACGCGGTACTTCACAGCAGAGTTGTGAGATGAGAACAAATAATGTGGAGTCACAGTTTTTAATAAGTTTAACACCTTCTCATCTCCCACCTTTCATGTTTGCTTTTTTTCACCCCTTTCTCAAGCTCCTCTCCTTTCTTCTCCCCTCAACGCTTTTTTTTCCTTGCTGGAGCCTGAGTGAATGAGCTGCTACTACAATGCAGAAGTCACGGGAAGAGCGCTGCGTAAGATTCATTAGTACAAGGAAGTGCAAAGGAGCAATTACCGATGCAAAATGCTGCTCCGTGTGCCCCAGTACGGACGGGAGGCTACATGATAAGATTTCACAATCTTTGGCAAGCCGTGGCGGACGCGCAGCGATTATTCTAATTACAATGAAGTTAACAACAATAAATATGACATTCACATTATAAAGCTATCAATCAGGAATGTGTGGGCCATTAACGCACTTTGCCAGATGTTGAAAGGTTGGCGCAAAAGCGGAGTCTCGATTAGAGTCTCCATCATTTCCTGAACGGATGCTGCTGTCTCATTAGAGAGAGAACTGCACTGAAATGAAGAGAGGAAGAGGTTTGTAGGTAACCCTGAGTTGTAGCCCCCACCTCCCCTGTATGGGCGGGTCATCATTTTTTAACCCATACATCGATCTGCTTTTATTTGTCTTTCTTTACCAGCAATATACAAAAATGCTCTTTTGATATATTTAGGAATGTTGATTTAACTCAACCAATCATGATTATCCTGATTAATCATGACCAATACCAATTAGTTTTGACAGGCCAAATGTTTTTCAAATGTATTGACTTGAATATTTCAGAAAGCACCAGTAAAAGTTCTTCTGTTTTTTTTTTTACTGAAAGTTGGAACCTTAGCTGTTTTGGCTGCTGCAGCTTTTACAGCTACTGTTGCCAAACTGGTGTGTTTTATCTTAGCGATGTTTTTGCTCGGCAGGAAATGAAAAAGCCAAGTGAGTGGTGAATTATACTAGCCAATAAAGAGTGGTTAAGGTCCTGCTGACATATGCTGAACACATCCATCTTTGACATGTTAGGCCGTCGTTCAGTCACTGCGTCAACTGTGACAAATGTTAGAGAATAAGGCTGGATCCAAAAGGACAGAGAGAAGATAAAAGGGTTGGTTTACCCTGATGGCAAAATGAATGGTTGAACATTTTTAATCTGAACATTTTTATCATTTTTTCCCCTTTATTTTAAATTGACTTGTCTTTGCGTCAGAGTCTCCTTCAGGCTCATTATCATTATTAACATTAGCATATGTAACAAAAAAAATAAAAAACTAATTCCATTCTGTTTCAACTTAGATGAGAATTATGATGTCAGGGAAAGATTCAAATCTGTATATGCCTGTAACTGAGTTACATAAAATATTAAATGAAATCTACTTTTTCTTTTCTCCTGAAGCCAATATGCTGAGGGAGAATAGACTGCAAATCTAAGAGGGGAAGCTTTAAATGTAGAAATAGCTTTCAATGACTATAAAAGTCTAGTTAAACTCTTTACCACAACCCGAAATCAATTACTAAAAATGGTTAAAAAAAAACTTTGAGTCCTTTTATTTACGGTTAAAAGAAAACAAAAAAAAAAACTTTGAGTCCTTTTATTTAAAAAAATCACTCTGCTAATTTTTTTTTTTTTTAATGCTTCAGAGCAGAACCGAGCTGTGGCTGTTGAAAGACAGCCGCAAGATTGTTGTTAAGATAAGACAGATTAGCCCTTTAAAGACCTGGAACGTCCTGCCCTGGCCTCCTGGCCAAACTGGTCAGGCCTAATAGTGAGCAGACAAGTTGTCCATGCAAAGTGAAGAGAGGATTTTCAAAACAAAAGGAGGATGGGAGAGATAAAAACAGGAGCACAGGTGGGCCAACCTGTTAGGAGAGGTGAAGAGTGAAAGCTGCTCTGAGCACTGACAGACGATGAAGCCCCACAGACAGACAGACAGATGGACAGAGGGACAGAGATGGGGGGGGGGACTAATGGAGCATGACTGAGGGGGGAGGAAGAAAAAAAAAAGTTTTCTGTCACCACTTCAGAAAGCCCGTGGAGCACGGTTAAGGACAGAGAGATAAGATTGGACTGCGAGCTATTCTTCACATTTATAGGAGAGGTGACATTTGGCGCGGTGACAGCTCGGCGCATATGTTTTCCGAGGGTGAAAAGGTCAGAAAAATGTGAAGAAGCTGTAAGCTGTATTTTTTTAATTTAAAGATCTGTTGGCGCCATGACTCGTCCTATTGATTAGTGTGTGGATTTGCCACAAATCCTCGGCGGAGCAGATGAATCTCCGAGAGCACTGGCAGAATAACTGCATGAACAACTATGATCGCACCGATACAAATCACACGCAGGGCCACTCGTCTTCATCTGAGGCCACATCGGTAATGCTAAATTCCATTTGAAAGTGGTGTTTTGGCAGATATTGGCTTTCCGAGTACAGAGCAAAGCTGTGCATTTGATCAAACTCTGATTTTGAATTTGACTTCCAATGAAACGGCTGGTGGATGAATTATCTTGACACATTTCACTATAATATATATATATACATATATATATATATATAATACTGCGTTGAATCCCAGATGATTAGTGCACACGTCCTTCCAACCCATTCTGAAGTCTAGTCAGCAGTAAGGACAGTTAAGAGTCCATGCAACAACATGATGGATTCACTTCAACCAACTCAAACACGAAACACCGAATGACTTACAACCGACTAATAGAGAACACGTAAAAAGACGTCCTCTGCGACACCAACGCCATCAATAAAAGACCCATTCACTGAAGTTCATGTCTTCTGACTGTGCTGAGCCATAATGGACCAAACCTCCATGTCCTTGGGTTGAGTCGCTGAGCGGAATTTATAAAATATAGTTTTCATTCAAAATGTCAAACACATTTATCCTCAATATTTTATGGCATTGGACACAAATGTAAGCAAATATATTTTGGTCTAAAAGAACTTTTTTTTTTAGTCATTACATCAGGTACGACCTTTCCAATTATAAATTAGTTGTATTACATTGTGATTATTATTAGTATTCAGTTTGTTTTCAAACGATTCTCCATTACAGCTGCAGTAGGGGAGTGTTCAACAGGTAAATAAAAATAAAGGAAAAGGAAAAAAGAGTGAGCGACAGAGAGAGAGAGAGGAGAAACGGAGCTTTCAGAGGACAGAGAGAGGGCGAATGAGAAGCTGATGATAAACTAAGCCTCAGACAGCGGAGCAAAATGTGTGTTTAGGAGAAAGATGTTCTTTGCCGTGAGCGGACCGTGGACCAGGAGACTGACTGGCAGGTTTGAAGTTAAAAGTTTTAAAAACAGTCGAGTGATGTAATAGATGGCCGGGGAGAAAGAATGAAGAATGGAGGAAGCGAAGAAGAGGAGAGGGGAAGAAGCAAGAGGAGGTGAAGCAGAGGAGGGAAGGAGGGAGGGTCCACGGGTTCATAATCCCCTTACAGACAGCTTTGTTGAGTGATTGACAGCCCAGTGCGCCACATTAGAGCCAGAGCAAAGGGGGGCTGCCATGACTGTTGGGATTATCTCTCCCCTGACTTACAGCCACCACTACCCCCCCTCCCCCCCCCCCCCCCCCCCCCCCCCCCCCCCCCCCCCCCCCCCCCCCCCCACAGCCACACAGACAGGCTGAGCCCCCGGGCCGCCGTGGTGGCGGTGGCGAACTTCAACCTCCAGCAGCAGATGGCGCCGGCGGCTTCGTTCTGCCAGCGCGTCTACCAGCACATGTACCCAAATCCCCTGGCTATGCTGTCTGCTGCAGCGCTCGGTGGAGGGGGAATCAACAAGAAGAACGGCAATGTCTCCTGTTATAACTGCGGCGTCAGCGGCCACAA
>NC_024307.1:32055457-32100457 GCF_000523025.1 Cynoglossus semilaevis
CTGCTTCACCACCCTCCCTTGGACAGGGTCAAGTGGTACAGGCCAGGTTTCTGTTGTTTTCACACTCTCCTTTCGTGCTCACCCAGGAACCTTGCTTTGTCTCCAGCGTGATTGTCCTCTTTTGCAAATGACACAGCTAGGGGAGGGTGGGGGAGGGTGTTGGTGGGGGACATGGGGGGGGGTTGTGGTAAGCAGCAGGGAGGGTGTACGCAAACCCACGCAGGGCATGTCCACAAGCAGATGCACCCACGCATGACGCACGCCTAACATCCGCAACATCGCGACAGGAGTGAACGCTTCAGAAAAAAAAAAAAACACCTCTATTCATGGTGCAAGGGCAGCGCGAGGGTACAGAAGCACTTAAACAGGACCTTGAATGAATTCTTTTGTCCTAGCTAAGTACTGCCATAATAGAGTTAGCTCACCGATCACAGGAGTGATTAAATTTAAGAGGAAACATAAGGAGAAAGAAAAAGAGATAACTTCAAAAATACAGCTGAATTACAGCACTTACGCATGATAGCAGCCTCTTCTGGCCACGCTGCAGCACAGACGTTAAGACTTGGACGGAGTTAGTTAATGTAAAAGATTTAAAAACGTGTAGCAATGCTACTATGAGCACACACACACACACACACAGACGCACACACATATATATTTCACGGCCACCCAGGACTCCTGATGGTCTGGACCTGAGCTGGAGCAATGGTTTGACTGCGTGTGTGTGTGATGTTTTCGTTTCTTTTTTAGGACTTTCCCAGTTATAATCACTGACCTTGTCAGAACCAGTACTTTGCGCCGAGACCAAAGGCTGGTCCTAATGGGGCAGAACATCAGTTTTTTTTTTTTTTGAGCCTCCAGTTAAGTTTAGAGCTGAGGTGTGAATTACCATTTGGTTTTAAATGAATGTTTGTCATTAACTCGCCAAGGTTAAAGGAGCAGTAACTATTTTGTTATCCTCCTAGAAATGAATAGAATTCAGTGTTCCTGAACAAACTCTGGCCTGGTATGAATATGTTTTTGTAGGACTGACACGCTCTCCTAATAACCTGAGACCACACAGCTGGGGGGGGAGGGGGGAGGGGTTATCAGGTCAGCTGTACGGAAACACAGATGTCTACACTCAGGTCCTCCCAACAAGGTACGGGGGCGACCATTATTGGTCACAGTGACCCACAGCCGTGCCAGTCATCCATCAACCCATAAACCAAAGAACACAGGAGAGACACCGTCTCCAAAGGCAGCCTTTTGTCCCCCCACAGCACCCCCTACCATCACACTAGCATTCTTCTGGCTTTATTTTCTTAGTGGGGAGAAAAAAAAGAGGAGAAAGAGAAAAAGGTCATGAAGAGAAGAAAGAAGAGAAGGTCCCCCACTCTCTAATGGCTGGGGGACCTGAGACGCAGCTGCCGAAGAAGAAAGAGGAGAAAGATTGATAAACAACGAGAGAAGGACAAAAACAACAAATATATTTGGAAGGCAGGTTAGCAGGCAGGGTGGCTGGTGGAGAACTGCTCCCTGATTTCCAGAAGAATTTAGTGGGTGTGGTAATTTCTCATGCAAGTGTGTGTGTGAGCATGTGTGTGAAGGCCAGGCTCTGGTTCAGCGTCATTCCCAAATTACTTCGACACCCCAGTGATAGGCAATCATGATTATTCATCCTGTCATCACTACAGAGGAGCCATTTATTGCTGGACGTTGATGAGTGAATGAGGAGAAACTGGAGAGACTGCACATCAAAAACCACCCACAAGGAAGAAGAGACAAAAGAAACTGTTGAAGGGGGGGGGGCAAAGAGCAATTTAAGAAAGAGGAGAGGGAACAGTTTTTGGTGCCTGCCAACTTGCTGTAACATGATAACGCTTCAGATATGTAGCAGGGGAAATTTACACTGGTGGTCAGCCAGGCAGAGTAAAAGAAAAGACAAATGAAAAGGAAGAAGAGGGGGGTAATGAGGAGGGGGGGGGGTGAGGAGCGGACTGGTTTTGCGGACGTCAACGGAGCTACGAGTGCATGTGGGAGAGTTCGAAGCCAGGGAGCCAAGTGCGTGTGAGGGCTTTCCGTGGAAGTGCTGGAAAGGGGAGCTCTTTTGTTCAACTGGGAGCGGAGGGAGGAGCACCGAGGTAAGGGAGGAAAGTGAGGGAGGAAAAGGAGTGGAGGGAAGGAGGGATAAGCTACTGATGGAGAGAGGGGGTTGGCGAGTGTAACTTTGAAGAAATTCTACCCCTCTGCTTGGACTGCCAGCACTGGGGCCAATAACATTTTTCATCTGTGTGTGCATGATTATGTGTGTGTACATAAGCGCTGCGCGGTGCACACGCATGCACCCTGGCAAGTGTGTACCAAGTGTGTGTTTGTGTTAGCACTGAATGCATTAGACAAAGGCAAGTCATAAAAACAGCTCAGGTCATCGCCGGACTGAAGATGGAAAAACGCGCGGCCTGGTGCAGCGCGGGGCCGCAGAGGTCCTGACGATGGCATGCGGACAGGGCAGCGACCCCCTACTTTAATCTTACCATGAACAACGTGATCTTGTTCCAGTTACTCTGAGACAACAAAGCACAGCGCTGCGATCCATATGCTGCCCGGAATGTTTGAAGGCAGCTTATTTATGTATAAACCTATATCCTCACTTCAGGATGAAATACTATTGGCTCCACATTACACCCCCGCCCCCACAAACCTCCCCCCGTACACCCACCTCCAAGGTTGGACGGCCTTGTTTTAATTTGACAACCATGAAGTTTCCAGCTTTTCAAAAAGGGGTCACGAACCCAGGAAGTTGGGAGAACTTTGGCTAAAGCCAAAGTGACACTGTGTTACTTTTATCTCAAAGAATTAACATTTTATCTTGGAGCTCCAATAACAAGTCTGCTCACAATGACCTGTGCTGCTGCCCCCCCCACACACACACACACACGGTACAAGAGGCTAATGTGAGGTCCCTATACATATGTGTGAATGTATAAAACTGAGCCGCTCTGCTGACTTTATGACGCTAACTTTACATTTTATGCTCCTCCTCTGCTTCCTCTGTTACTTACACTTACTATTATCCTTTAATTGCCACTTGTGGGCACACTAAACACTAAACCGACTGTATTTGTGGCCTGTAGTATTTGTTTTTTCCGTCTCTCAACTAGAGCTTGTAATTTCCATTTATGCAGCTATTACTATAGTAAGTATTACTGTAGGTTATGCACACTAACAGCATGAAGTATTGGGAAACTGTTTTTTCGAAGGTACGGTGACATAAAACTTTTTCAAGTCAAGTTTTGTGAAAGTTCAAAAAATTTTGCTCCTCCTGAAACCAAACTGTCCAGCTCATTTTTTTTCTTCAGCTTCCAATCTTTATGTTGGCTTTGATTCCTGAGAAATGAGCTCAGGTTGGTGCCCAACCACCAAAAGTCCTTACATTGAAATGCTGGAAACACTTCAGACAGTACGAATCCATCAAACCAGTATGGACAGTGTGTAGGGTTTTCTTATCCAACGCTTAAAAAAAAAAAGTTTAAAAACTAGTCAAATTGTCAAACAGTTGCTCTGTGACTGAAACCAATACTACAGTATTCTCATATAATATATGTACACATACAACTGCACCCCCGCTGTGTATTTAGATAACTTTTCATAGGCCGCACGTACAGCGAGTTAGCCAGGGCCATGAACAATGTGGTTTATATCAGTCTATTTCTTCCACGCTAATCTTGCACGTCCATCCTACTTAAATTATATTTAACGCAGAGCCCAGGAAATGGAGCATGATTTTTTCCTGCTCTCTCGGCCAAGGTCAGTTTCCCCGTGGACTTCAACAACGGTGGCTAATGCCAAAGCCAGATGGCCTGTTTTTACTGTACACTCTTTTAACTCCTAATTAGAATGCATATGAGCGTGCACGCACTCACACGCACACACAATCATCTGAGAAGAAAGCGTGAAAGCCTGCAAATATAATCAAGGTGCTTGGAACTGGGGGAGAGCAGTGTTACGACGGATCGGAGGTAAAGAGGCAGCCCCGTGTGGTCAGATCAGGTAGTGAATGTATTGGCTCATACGCACAAGCCCAGTTTCGTGTTGACTGGTTGTTGCTGCGGCGAGCCAGAGCAGGACATGGCTCCCTAACAAAGCCTCTTAGTATTGGAATCATCTTTAAACTAATGTAAGTCAGTGGCTGAAGATTATCTCAAAGCCTGGTCGCTACAGAGTCGGAGGTCTCGGCCTGGTCCACACTGCAGAGACCGAACACTGAGCGCAGCAGTCAGAGGAGCAACGCTCCCTCCAAACACTCCCCACACAAATAAAAGCAATGTATCATTTTGTAGCTGAGCAGTGAGATAGTTTGCCCTGCTTTGTTAGCGGGCTCTTTGCAGGCAGGGTGATTCATGTATGCACCACTTTAGCCGCTCCGTGTGTTTCTACAAATCTCTTGAGAAAAGCTTCTTATGCCAGGAATATAAATGCAACAGGAGTTTTTTTTTAAAGAAAATCTACCCAAAAAGCCCAGCTACTGGCTGGGAGTCTGGCATTTCTAAGTCTAAAATTGTTGTTTTGACGATGTATTTTTGCTATTTCTGTCGGGACTTAACGGAGGTTTAATTCCTACTATGTGGCATGGAATACAGGGAAATCATCCCTGTGAGGGTTTGGAGTCGGAATCAAAGAGGAGAGACTGACCGGCAATCATAGAGGAGAAAATCCATCAAAGAGAAAACAGTTATCATTGGAATCTCTTGACAGACCAGAAGTCAGTTTAGCAGAGCGAGAAACAGCGTGGTCTAAACCAGGGGTCTGTAGCTCTATTTCACCAACCAATAAAACTCGCATAAGTCAGGCAAAAACACTTCAACCATTCAAACGATGGAAGTAAAGCAGTGTTGACAGTTTGTTGTTGGGCCACAGGAAAATACGCCAACAATATTCATATAGAGTTAGTATGCAATACACAGCATGCTCCACTCACTACATCCCCAACAGTGAACTGAGGTTAAAAAAAAAAAAAAAATCAGCCATTAGCAAGCAACAAAAAAATAAACCTGGGTAAATCTTGATTTTTGTGATTTTATAATTTATCGTACCGTTTAATTTGATACACTGATCTGGTTAATCTGGTGCTAATTTGGAGCCAATGAACCAAATGTTGCCCAGGAGCCACAGGTTGAACACCACTGGTACAATCCAATACATTAGTAAATTAGAGTTAACAACACAAAATTATTCAAATGTTAATCCACATGAGCCGCTAATGAAACTTTTCTAATGGTATTCCTGTCACATGTTCCAGCACGGAGTCTGTCTCTAAATGACATCCACTGCAGATTGAATTTAACAGCTTATCTACAGCGTATAATAACATTATCAATTGTTAAGAATGTGCGAGGGCCGAGCTAACAAACGGTAACAAAATAAACATAACACCATACATTCCTCCACAGTGGCTGTATTCTATTTTCCTCGCTTTTCACATCATTTTAATGCAGGAAATAAAAGAATGGACAGTGGAGTAGGACAAAAGATGCGTTCAGAGGAAAAGAAAAAAACAAATTATAAACCTTCCTGGAGGCTAAAGACAGTTCCTCCACAGCAACCGAGTGGAACTTTTATTTAAAGGCATCGATTTAGCTATTGGCAATCTACATCAATCAAAACAATGCTCTGCTCTCTCTTGGCATCATTTCTGCCTTTGTGGGGTCTGCATACTGGGTCTCAGATTTTTGTGCAGTATTTTTTTTTATTAAATGCAGTAAATAAATAGAAGAGGAAACAGCTGCCAGTCTCCTAATCCCTTTGAGTCATTCAAAGAACTCCTTCTGCCTCGAAAATAAAACTCAGTGAATTCCTTAAGAACTTACCAGGTTTGGTGTCGGACCTCGGCGTGATAAATATTATGGGACATGTCAGTAATGAGGAATGAGGGCCGGCTCTGTTGTATGTGAGCAGGAAGCAGCTCGTCATGGTCGTGACCTACAGCTCATCAGTCACTCACCGTGACTGCGCCGCATCAACTTTTGCCAGTACCACTGTCAAAGCCCGGCCCCCGATCCTGAAACCATCCATCTCTCTTTTAACTCTTTTTGCCACACCGGCTTTCTTTTCTTTGTTTTGTTTTTCTTCTCTGAGCCCTCTTCCTCCTTTTACTCTCTATCTTCTCTTCATCGCACTTTGACAACACACACCTTTTCTCTCACTCCCAACCGTCAAAGGTGTTTGCCAGAACTTCAGCCGTGACAGGACGCAGCTGTCCATCAGCAGGGCCCTTCATTTGTCTCTCTTGCGAGAACTCGCTACGTATTTCACATTTAGCTTGGACCGTGTCCAGTCGAAGCTGTGCGCTGACGTCCACTGGCAGACAGTAAGAGACGAATAAAGAATTAAAATCATCGTTCACCGTGGTCTTAAGTGACAGCAGGCAACGACTGTTTCTGGAACTGTTTCTAAATGTTTGACTTGGGTTTCGCATGTTGAAGTTGTCCTCGGTTGTGTGTGCTGCGCAAAGAACACGTCAATTGGACATCAGCTTCAGGGGCTCACACACAAAGAGTGAAAATTCTCATTTTTCACTTCTCACTTGTTGGATTTAGTTCTCCGCTATAAGTGTTTTATTTTTTGGACATTGGAAAATATCTGCAAATATTTTGGCACGTGTTGACTCGCTGTGGAAACGGAGGGAAATAATCTTATTACACTGGCATGTTTGTTCATTTGTTTTGAGAAAATAAGATTTTTTTTTTTTTACTCTATTGCAGGCTCAATATGTTTGGGTTGGAAGGCTTTGTTTTTCAGTGCAAGTTAACATGACATACACACAACAGCCTAGGGCCTGGGAATCTTTACACACAGTTTTAGTATTCCAGGCACACAAACACATACCAGCACATACTCTGTTGCAAACCAAATTATACACACACACACACACAAAATGACAACCGCCTCAACTCTCTCCTACTGCGATTTCCATTTAGCTGGAAGAATGCCGACACCGCTATAGCTGCTGCAAAATGAGGCTAACCCCAGAGCTGTGGGCCTGATACTGGGCTCCAAGACCAGAGGGCGAGTCAAGACAGGAAAGAGAGGATGATGAGCATGGGTCCAGAAGTTGCACCGATGTTACGCACCTCCGCAGCTACCAAAGGCCGCACACACTATTTTTTTTTTTTTTAACCGGCTGACCCACCACAACAGTCGGCTTCTCTGTGTCACCCGGGGGGGAGGAGAGATTGACCTGGCCCAGTCCAAATGCTGCCAGGAGGATTGGATGATCCTGCTTAGGCAGGGTGTGCTGTGAAGCAATCTAATGAGACACCAATGTGTGTGTGTTGGCTGGCTTTTTGCTAAGGGGCTCTGGGTTCAGCCACCCAGGGCAATCTGCCCAGTGATGCTGGGACACATGTGACCCCTTCAGACCTGAGACCTGGATTACAATCACAACCACCACCGCTGTGAATGTGTGCATTGTGTGCGCATATGCGTGCGAGCACGCAGTCCCGGGGACAAAAATAAAAAAAAATAAAATGACTCACTTGTGTGCGCCTTCCAACTGTGTAAACCCGCCACACACTTTTAATCTTTTTCACCGTAATAATCAACGCTTTAAACCAATACCAAAATCCCAAAGTCACTTCTAAAGCCCCGGGGAGTGAGGAAGTAAATTAGTTCTTTAGCCAAGCCCAGCATATTTACAACGCCGCTTTATAGCTGTTATGATGTTGATGAATGCACACTGGCCCTGCCAAATAAACTTATAATCGAGTGATAAAATAATGAATGAATTCCGGGTGGAACAACAGCCCGTGACGCCTGCCAATTTCCTCATCTGTGTGCATGTGTGTGCGTGTGCGTGCACATCTGGCCTCCTCTGTTTACTGTCTGCTAGTAGCAAATGTGTGTTTTCAATGCTCACTTGCACATGCAGCAGAGGAGATACATTAGGCCCACACACCCTTTACACACGTGTTGGACAGAGCTGGGAGGGGAGGTCGAGCCCCCCGAGGCTCATTTCTGTGTCCGTGTGCAGACATCTGTTGAGAATGTGCCTTCGGAATAGACCTGTCTGTTCACATGTCTATATTTTCAACGCTGCAGCTGCATACCTGTGTCGATCTGCCAATGGGAAGGAAGGAAAGGAACAAAGGAAGGGAAGCAAATAAGCAAAAAGAGAGGGGGGGTAGGATATTGGGACACAGGGAAAACAAAAACGTAAGAAAGAACGCAAGAAGGAGAAGAAGTGCACCCTCTGGTCGAGTCCTTTCTCTGGCCTTTCCCATTCTGCCACATCAGCTGAAACCTCCGTTCACAGCTCCTGTTGCTCTCAGCTCGTAAACTTACACACACAGGACTGAAGAAAAAGAAACACAGAGGGTCGGGAGGGCAATATGGTTTATATTCTGAACTCTCTCTCGCTCTCTACCAATGTTCTTTAACCACTAGAATTCAAAAACATCTAAATGACCTACTCACTGGTTATTCTCTGATCATTTGCCAAACGGACACATTCATTCTCGAGCAACATATACCTTCAAAAAAATAATGCAGAGTACATACATTATTCATGCAAACCTGTGATTCAGGTGGATTTCACCCCAGTGAAACCGGGAGCGGTGTTTCACACCAACAAAACAAGTCGTAAACGCATGTTGAAATGTGTGGCACCCCCCGTTTGACCTACTAACACTTATTCCTCTCCGCACGCTCACTCCCAGAAAGCTTCAGAAAAACACATCTTCACTGACTTTCTTTAGATTTATTTCGGTCTTTTTCTCCTTTGTCGTGGTCCAACACTTAGCTGGGTGAAGTAGTCTTTTATCTGGCGCCAATTAGCGGGCGGTTAATGAATTATTGAGAAACAGGAAAGAGGGGGGGATTAAAGTTTAATGCAGATCTTAGGGGGAATAGTTGTATTACAAGTCACTGCAAGTCACAGAGCGGGGGAGACGCCCACCCTCAGCAGCCGTTTACAATAATCCACAGCCGTTTACTGGAGTATAGTGAGAGAGGAAAACACAGAGGAGGAGAGAACGGCGAGGGAGGGGCGAGTGGAAGGATTCTGGCCTTAAGAAAAGACACTGAAATCAAACTTGCAAAAGTGCCAACAACTACAAAACTCCATATGCTGCGATTAGAGGAGTGACCACAGCCAACATTCTCTCCAACGTACTTCATTTTCTGTTTTTTTGCAATTGTGTGGCCCACCAAGATAAACTGCAGCGTCATCAGCAAAGATTGGGTCACCCGTCACTCCGACAGTCACCCCACCCCACCCCTCGCGCTCTTCCAAACTCGTGAGTGGTAATTCAAGGTTCGATTGTTCATTAGAGCGGCCATGTAAGGCCAATAATGGGAGATGCTGAGATAAGGATAATGTAATTCTTTTGGGTTGGGGGTGGGGGGATACGGGAGTTGCTCTCCCCAAGGTGACTGTTCTGGTTCAGTTCCCTTCTCCTCGAGCACAACCTGTATTGGCACTCCAGTCTTAACTGCTATTGATTTACTTAGGGTTAGGACAGGATCCCCCCCCCCCATCTGTTTCTCACTCACCCCCGGGCACCTGCCTCCTGTTTAAGTTCCTGCCTGACCACCTCTGTGTCTTCTCTTTCAGGCTGTAGTTATTTCCACTGATGGAGGAGTCGATAAAAAGGTCGGAGGAGTTGATTAAAGCGTCTGCTGACTACAAGAGTGCAAATAAGATGTGGGGTGTTTTACTTTCTTATGTCGTTTTATGCATTTTCTTTTTGCAGGAGTGAAATAAAAGCCTGGGATGACCTGACCTCGGTCAGGCTTAGCACATCTTTGGATGCAGCTGAAGCTACGGCAGGGCAATAATTAGTGGCGAGATGTGACACATGATTTCAATTTGCCGCGTCTCTTCACAGCGTTGGAGGGAAGAGGGTGAGGGCGCAGAGGCAGATGGGTAAAAAGAGGGAAAACAGAGCAGAGGATTTGCTCACGGAGGTGGAAGGACGCGTGGGAGGAGGTTGAGAGACTGTGCAGGTGAAAAGTCCAAACTTCAAAGTGGGGCGTCCATTAAAGGTCCCGAGGTTAACAATGTGACACTGTGCGTGCTTCACAGGCAAGTTGTGAACCGTACATGCTCGACCCGCACCTCGCTGATACAGATGCATACTTTCCACCTCAGATCTTTACTGCAAACCAGATGTGCGTGGGCTCAAGACACTTGGACAAGCATGTTTCAGACGACTTATTTCAGCCAACAGTCAAACCCTGTTTCGTCCAGAGGCTGCTGAGGCACAAGGACCGTGCAGCACACAGAGAATGCGTAAACAGAAATGTGTAAAAGCCCGGAACATAAAGCAGAGGGATGACTAAGCTGATTAAATATGAACGCTTTGCTTCATGAACCAACTTTGAGCTTCTACAATGTATGTATAGTATTTCTCTGTCAAAGCCACATCCCCTCCAATTGCCTGCCAGGCCTGTGGGCCAAGCCCTGACACCCACCCACCGCTAAACTCTATCAGCAGACAATGGTGTGGAATCACCTGTAAGGCCTCAAAAGCTGGGGCTGTTAGCTTCTCAGTGGAAATTACCCTCCCATGTCCTACTCCCCAGTGGGCGAATCCACCCACTGGTGACAATAAGCCCTCATTAAGGGCTTCATGCCTGGCTCCACGGCAGGGGCCCACGACTGTCCCATCAGTCGGAGAGGGGAAATACTAGGCAGGCCATAGCCTGGAGGGTCATCACGGACACGTTAAAAGCTGTTGACCTGGATGAGACCCGGACATGGGGGGCAGGAAGTGCTTAGCTGCGGGAAATAAGCTTGCATTTTTTTGAAAGAAATGATCAATATTTGGCAGATGAGTGGATCAAATGTAATTAGCATTTGGTGTTTATATAAAATACATAAAAATAGGTTTGTCCTAATTGGTATTTAGACAACGTGAAAATTATAAGTATTAGGTTATTTTATTTATTTAATTATATATTTGAAGTATTTATTCATTTGTATTACTACAAATGTGTTCTTTTTAATTTTTTTAAAATTATTTATCAACTGACTAGCTGCTCTCTTGAATGCTAAAGTATGAGATTAAGCTGGGGTTTTTTTTTTCAGAATTGATTTGTTTTATTTAAAGATATATCACTCAAGCCTGTAAATAGATTTTTAAAGAGGATTTGCCATTGCTTTACCGACTTTGTTTTTGGTTATTCATGTACATTTTAAAAGCAGTAAGAAACATGAAGCTAGCTTACAAAGACAACTCTGGTTCCGTCACTTGGAAAACTGTATTTTAATCAAATTTCAACTCAAAATACCATTGATATATTTCGTACTACTGCCACATCACAGGGAGTTTTCACAAAATCCCAGTCCTAGTTCTCAGACAGGCCAGCAGGGTTGCTGTCAATAAAATCCATCTCTGCTGCACACACACACTGATCCGATTCAGGGAGAGGGAGAATTGGCAGTGTTAGCCAAGTGGTGTCAGCCATTAAGGCCAAACAGCCCAGAGGTGTTTAAAATGACATTTCCTCACCTGACACCTTCTGCCGAGGAATAGAAGAAGAGGAAGAACAAATGCAAATGAGCAGTGCAGGTGGAGTGGACACACCGTGGGTTTGAGAGGCCCCAGGGCCAGGGCCTGGGATTCAATCAAGGTCATTCAGCAGTAATTATGAGCAGTAGGGAGGCAGACCCTGGACCGTATTATAGGACACAGAGGCGAGACTTCCAGCTCCAGAAACTTTTGCAGAACTACAGGGCGATTATCCAGAATAATCAAACTCAGACCAGCTGTGGAGGGAGCACAGCAGCCAGGTGTACACATTTATCAAATCACACCAGGAGCAAATCATTTGGCTAAGTAAAGGTATTATTAATAATAAATCAATATACTGGAACTGCTTAAGTCTGTTGCATTATAGATCTTTACCCTTTTTTTTATAGAGCAGTATTTCAACCGTATACTATCACTGCCCTGGAGAGAAAAACCTAGTTCACATTTCCAATTGTAATTGTTCCAGCACGCACGTGCAGCTGAACAACCAGTAAAACCACAGAAGCGCCTTTACCTTTCGTTTAAGGAATTCCAGTAGATGGGCTCCATGTTGCTGGCCGTCGTTCCCAGTAAATCCAGTAAGAATACCAACAGGATTCCGAATCCATTCCCATTTCCCCGACTCGCCATGTCACCCCCGACTCCCTGCAGCAAGTGTAGCCCCATGTAACCAAAAAAAACAAAAATAAAAACGGAAAGCCGTATATTTTATAGTTTCAGCCGCTGCTGCTGTTGCGCAGAGACTCTAAAAACAACTACGGTTGGAGCAGCGCCGGATCAGGCTGAAGGTAGAGGCTCAGACTGTGGGGAGATGTGCCAACAGAAGTCCACTGCCGTTCGGATGCAAATTCACGGTTGTTTGTTTGGATTTGTTTTTTGTTTTTTCTCAAAGTCAAGACAGAGAAAACACGCACTCAGAAACTTGGTCGATCGGCGCGTCTCGGCTTCTCTGCGCGTCCTCGGCCGTGGCTACTTCAGTGTGAACTCCATGACTCGACACCGACTCAATTCGTCTCTAGTCCTCCTTTTGGGCACACAATTAACTCCACCGAATTCAAATTGGTGAAAAGGTGTCGCCTCGCAGCAGCTATTTCTGTCGCCTCTCGGTGCGCCCTAATTGTCTTTGGTCGAACAATGTCCCCTTGTTTACTGAGCCCACTTTGCGTGATTTCTCTCCCAGGACCTTGTTTTCTCTCCAGATCCACGTCCCAACATATCAGGCTGGACTCAGTGGCTTTATTGTCCGTCAGTCGGATGAAAACACTGTGCGTTGTTTTGGTTGTTTTCTTTTTCAAAAAATCACCGATTTGGGTCTCGTCCACAGCCCCATCCTCATGAAGACATGTTGATGCTCGGTGGACTCAGTCCGCGCGCACTCCCGGTCCTGATTCTCTCTCTTTTTTAAGAACAAGAACACAACTGGCGAATCATCCAATCCTCCAGCAACAGATTGAATAAAATAGAAACAATAGAATAAAATATGTTCCAAACGGATGATAAATCCAAAAATTAATGAGTCACAGCAGAAAGCTAGAAAGGCATCCCCGCTTTAACAATGTCTCACCAAGTCCAATGGGAAACTTGCGGTGAAATTAAAAAAGAAAAAATGCTGATAAAGTCAACGATGGGAGCATCAGAGTCTGCGGGTGAAGGACGCTCCTCTCATGCCGCGCATCATTCGGAGATCTGGACGTGACGCGTCTCCGCCAAAAGAAAGCGCTTCTGTAGTGCTCTCCTCCGTTTCTCCGCTTCACAACCCAACTGCTTTGACTTGCCCTAATGCTCGCAGCACATTGACAGACCCACAGGCTGGTTGGAGTGGAGGAGGAGGAGGAGGTGGAGAAGCGAGAGGAGGAGGGACGCAGGGGACGTGGATGAATGAGGGGGAGCAAAAATCCCCATCCTTTGACTGGCAGGCAGAGAGCGCACCGAGGGAGCGCGGTTCTTCCAGGGTTTTTCGGGTGTGCGGGCACCGTCAGGAGCGCTTTCCTGCACCTCCTCACCGGGTTCTGGAGGAGAACCGGATCTGGACCTCAAGAAGAAGAAGAAGAAGAAGAAGAACCGAGCTCACCAACCACGACTACCATCACCCATCTCCTCACCTTTCTCCTCTCACATCACAGAGCGCCGCTGCCAAACTCTGGAACGGAAGAGCAAGAGCGCCCCCACTCCATGTGCAGGGTATTACACGAGACACTGAACTGAAAAAAAACCCAGCTTCACTGTGACATTGTCAAGTTTTTATATAGAATATCAAATGTTAAGGTTTGTTAGAGGTGTAATGTGGCGGAAGGCAAAGCAAAAGTTCACAGACTCCACGTGACGACGGTGAGTCTGTTTACGAGAGAACTGTTCAAACAATACAATAATGAGGGTAAACAAAAGACCCATGACGTCAGCCATGCATGGTCACTGGACTGGAGTCACCTCATTAGTCTGCAGTTCAGTCTAAACAAAACACAATTCGCTTCTTTCGCCCTGTTCGCGTGTGTGTGTGTGCGTGTGTTAGGATGTGGTACTATCTTACCAGAACACGCAGTACCAGCACTTCAAAGTACTTTCGTTGAGTTTGATGATGTGCAGAACTAAGAAGATGACAGACCCAGCTGAGTGCCACACAAACACACACGCGCACACAGCAGTGTGTATATACTGAATGCCGGGAACACTGATATTTATCAGTCAGCTCGTTCTCTCCCTCCGTCATCCTCTCACCTCAACTCTTCACCATCTTGACTTCGAACGTGAACTGTACAGCCACATCTTAACCCTAAAACTTTTCGCTTTGGTCTCACCTAACATCAACATATCTTTCTTAAAATTACGACTTCGAACCAGGACTAGTCCTTACACCCGGAGAAAGTCACTGAAAAAAACAAAAAAAATGAATGAAAAATAATTCGGAGGCTACCAAAAGTGTAGCTGTATTGCCCCCATGTGGTGGATGCAGGGCATGATCAAAATGACACTCGTGTCATCCGAGTGGAGCTTGATACTGTACGTCCATACATTTGTGCAAATCTGGGCCAGATTAACGATACATTACGGTAATTACTGCCTCATTCGGTACAATTTAGTCTCCTGCTAAAATGCATTAAAATAAAAATAAAAACACGATTATTAAATCGGGATTATGTAAAGTGTTTTTTCTTTAAATGGATAGCCAAGCTTTACTGAAATTACAAATTATAAACACTGTAACGTGAGTGATGGTTCACATACACTGGCAAAAAGATTGTTTACAGGAATAAATTACAAACTCAGTCCAGCCATAACATTCATCCACAGCTTCCAGGACTGTCTCTGGTACTGAAGTGAAGCAGGTTATCATACCTATGAACTACCATAGTCACCGCACAGGTATAAACTGAGCTGTAATATCTTTTTATTGAAAATATTCCCTCAGAAAATAAGAGAAAGGAACAAACCTGCAGCACCACAAACGCCGCCTGCTGCTGTGGCACAGACAGCACAGGAGGAGAAGCAAATAAACGAGAGTGAGACAAACAGAGGTAGAAAAGAAGTTATGGGGGAAGAAGAAAAAAAATCATTCTCCAGAACAACATGCTCCGTACGGGCAAGGATTTGGGCCTAAACCAAGGGTCTTTAGGCTGCGTGATGAATGTGTGAGGGCGACTAGAAGCACGGGCATTCATCCTGTGCTATGAAATTACAGCGTGCTTCCAACAAGAATCCTAATTGCAAGTTATGAGTTCCGAACAAGAAACAAACACAGCTGGGAAGAGGGGGAAAAAACCAAGGCGGGAGAGAGGGAAAATGGAGAGCAGAGATGTAGCCGCTTCTGCCGTGACCTGCGGAGACCTCGGCGGGACACATGACAGAGCTAAACGTAGTGGGGAAAGGCAGACTGCTTTACAAACAACGGCGGTTCAGAGGTGAGGCTGGCACCGACAACGACAGTCCTGCCCCGTCGGGAAATCTATGTGGACGCTCTTGTGGCTCTGGCTGTGTGCTGAGAGCAGCCAGGATGAGTCAGAGTGGAAAAAGTGCAGAGCTATAAGGTACCCAGCACATCAGATGTGCCAGTGTGCTGAATAACTGAATGTATTATCTGAGGTGATGTATGAGCGGGATGTGGGAATGTGAGATGTATTCATCTGGATAATATACACTCAGAGCTGCCATGCCTGTGTTTATTAGCGCTCATCTATTTACACTGACCTCATTTACTGCGCTGACCTTCAACTCTTCTTCATCACGGCAGCCGCTCCCCGGTGACTCCCCGACCACAGACCGCTCCAGCTGCCAGACAACACACACAGACACACACACTTACTTAGACATACAGTGAGTGTATACAGGCCTGCTATAAATACACACGCGCTGACACGCAGACCAGCACGCAACAACACTGCACATCCCATTCATGCTGCTGGTTCACAGTACAGGCAAAATATCCAATTATAGTGAGTGCACGTAGCATTCGAATTAAAGTCAACACACACACACACACACACACACACACACACACACAAAGCAGCACCTGCAGTGGAAGCAATACAAAAACCCCAGACAGAAAAACATGCACCCTGATGAGGATGAAATTCAGCCTGAGGGTGGTAGAAGACTGTGTGTGTGTGTGTGTGTGTGAGAGAGAGTGTGAAGATGTGAGTTGATGAGAAGCATGGCACCCACGCCCGCCTGGCAGGTGATAGATCTCAGCTGCACATCTTTATCCTTCAGTATCTGTCTATCTCTGTGAGCTCTGTCTCTCTATCTTTCCATGACAGAGGCTGGAGGGAGGGGGGTGGGGGGTGCAGTGAGAAGAGGCCTGTGGCTATGTGCAACATGTGATCACACCTATTGCTGGTCCCTCCTGCATTGGTAAACATTCTTTACCTGCTGCTTGCAGACTCTCACACACCCACTCCCGTCTGTATATGTGCACACTCTTTGTGCCGGGTTTGATTGGACGTTCCACTGGACGCTCTACTGGACGTTCCACTGGACGTTCCACTGGCCACAGATCTACTCTTCTCCAAGTTCTGGAGCCACCGCCAAACTTAACCTCACCGAGTTCTGATTGATTCTTCTGGCAGGAAACACTGATCTCAGTTGTAAATTTTCGTCCCAAATCTGTCTCTTCTTGATTTTTTTTTTTCCTGACAAAACCTGATCAATTCCAAGCACTGTACCTGTTATTGCTCAACACTACAAAGGAACGTCGCAGCAGGGAACGCCAGAAAAACCAGAGCGCTGAAGGATTTACAGAAGAGTTCCTTCTTTTGGGATTTAAACTGTTAATTTAACAGCGCTCTGTGCTATTTGGGTAAAAAAATATTTTTGCGATTTTCTTTTTCCTTCTGCAGTCAATTTAAGGCCAACAACACACTGCGCTTACCTTGAAATTTATTTCTAAATACTCTTTGGAGTACAACAGGATTTGTACTTACATTTTGACTTATTTCGGAAAAAAAAAAAAAAATTTTGACTTATTTCGGAAAAAAAAAACCATTGAAACTGAACGATAAAAAATACCAAATGCTATATGAAACTATTGATTTCAGCTTGTGTGTGAAATCATTATAGAATTCCGCTCCATTGAAGTCATTTCCAATTTTCTTTTCTGGAAGGAAATCCTCTGTTGTGTCCACTATCTGAATGACACTGATCAGCCCCCCGCCCGTGACCCTCCCTCCTCCAGCTACTGTAGTGAGGGGGGTGAGGGAGTATGAAAGGTGTAAAGACCAGGCAGATGCTGGGACAGGAGTTGTCCTTGTAGCCTGAGGGCAGGTAGATGGATGATTTTAGGCCCTGCTTTTCTACCTCTCCCCCAGAGTGCAATTACACAAGCAATTACCCTCGGCGGGCTTCACATTCCCGGCTAAATCGCCAAAATCAAATCCAATCTGTCAGAGCTGGCTGTGAAACCGGACGCCTGATATACATGACTAGGCTCACACTCATGATGTCTGGATATGCAGAGGGATTGTGGGAGTGCTGCAAGAAATGATGTAGGATGGAGAAGAATGAGGTAGATTTAAAAAAAGAAAAAAAAGAAAAGTGTACTGCTTTGTACAGGACCACACAGAAAAAATGAGTTTGAGACTGACAGTATGTGACTGTCGTTCACCTGTTGTAAATTTAGGACTGGGACTGATGTTGGTCAACATTAAACACTAAATCTTAGCTAACGCTCAACGCTAATCATGCTTGCAGAGCCATTATTTGGTTTGTGTTGTGCATTATTTGGAATGTTCGCAGAGCGCTGGCGGCTGTGAACCTTGGCGTAGTAAATGGAGCAGCGCCACTGGAAATCATGGGGGTCTGAGTCGTGAAGATGAACTCATGAGCGACAGGAAAAACATCAGAAATGTCAGATTCAGGAAAATTTAATTTCCATCAGCAGAGACATTTTGCCTGAACTCAGCACTGCAACCTAGTGGTCGATTGCTTAGCAACCCCACCAATGTAACACACAAATGGAGTATGAGAACACACACGTACCTAATTATCATTAATATTAATAATAATATTAACAATAATATTTAAGGTTGACATTGTTATTGCAGTCAGTTCATCATCAGGGTGAGTGCAGATCTGCTCTAAATCGAGTGCTCCGACGCCCCCTGAGGGAAGAATTGCTTACTGACCTAATTAAAATGGAGCACCACTTGTGACCTAATGACATGTCCCTCACCGTCCCACATGACTGGGACCTGGTCAGCCTCACGCTACTCTTTGAATATGGGACTGCTACATTAGTGTCAGCTTCAGCAGAAAGTGATGACGTGACAGATCTTTTCTGGGCGCTAATCGTCCCGGCCATTTACGATAGAGCCTCCTGTGTTCCTGCACATCTGGACCAAATAGAAAACGGATCAGACTGCAGAGCACTGTGAACCCCCACCCCGGCTTCAGAGCATGTGCAGGAATACAGGTGCCAATTATTTCCACATCTGATGTAAAGCGGAGAACAAGGACACGTCAATCATCGCCGCAGCCGTTTGGAATGGAAATGGGAACGTATTCTTGGGAACGTGGCTATTTTGGCAGCTGATGAGAAAGTTTGGTTGGGACTTTATAAATATCACAGAGGATTCGGGCTTTGTAATGAAAACCTCAAGTCATCTGAACTCCAGTGGTCCGTGTGAGAAAAAGAAAAACACACAGGGAACAAAGCTCCAAGTCTGATTCGTGGTCATGAAAACACATTATTTTGGGATTTATCTCCCAGCGTAACCAGTGTTAACAGGAGAAGCTATTGATCATTTAAAGAAAGACCTTGACATTCAGGGTATATGGGGGGGGGGGATCAAGACTCTCCACAGCCTTGCTGGCACCTTTGTGATGCATAGCAGAAGTGTGAGCTACAGTCGAAGACCAAATTATCACTACTTAGATAACATTTATTCTTTAAAAAAATGATTTAAGACACCAAAAATATGCAAGCCTTTTCAAAAGGAAGTTGAGACATGTCTCTGCATATAATAAGAAGAAATATCAGTCGCAAAAAACTCCAACAACCTATTTATTGAGCCCTGGCACAAACCATTGATGTGTGTTATTGTTAATACACTCCAAACCCCTGAGCTATGTCAGAAACTAAGGATTATTTCTTAGGTGTACTAACTTGATTCGATGTTAGCTAGAAGTCTGGTGAGAGCAATGTGAATAAAGGTGAAAGTAACAGATGGGAACAGAATCTGGTCAAAATAAACAGAAATTACACTTATTGGCCACAGAAATGTTGCCTACAGTAGGTTAGGAATATGACACTAGGAACACTGTCCCCGTCCAAAATGATCTGCCATGATCTTTTGAGACACTGATCTGCGATCTTCAACAGCATTTTTATCTTTTTTCCACAACTACACCAATTCTCCAAGAGCCAAAATCAGTGAAGTCAAATCGAACCAAACAGCAATGTCACAGAATGTGTATCCGATGAAATATGATGAAAACATCTATTAAATTCACCAACAACTGACTTAGTCTGCGTGAAACCAGGGCCTGTTTAGTTGAACACTATGTTGATATACTCACAGGGATTGAAAAACAAGTGCAAAGAGGAGAATTTAGTTGTTCTAATCATCACAAAGAGACGTTATTTGAGTCTCATAGGGAGCCATTGCAAAAACATTGGAGAGCTGCATGTGGGTCAGGAGCCACAGGTCGAGGACCTCTGCTTTAGGATAAAAGGTCAAAAACAGAATAATCTGGATCTTTGACATGAAATTATTTCATCAGTTCAATTCCCTAAAACCATACAATATAAAGTGATTATCATGGCGTTGATCAGTATTCAACCGTCTTCAGAGCTAGCTAGTTATTTATAGTCATTTTTATTTACGTTAAAAACTGACAACTAAACTTTCTATACATCAGCCATATGTCAAGCATTTTTAAAAACTGTAGCTGTATTAATGTGTTTTGTTATTGGTGTGTCATTGATGATTTGCCTGGTTAGACCTTAGTGTTACAGACTGTAAATATTCATAAAATATAAAATGTGTGTGTAAATAAAAAAAAAAAAATTAGAATTTAATTTTAATTGTATTAAAATGATTTTTTACTTCCAGCTTTTTTTGTTTTTAGAATTAGAACGTTGTACGTTAGGCCGTCAGCCTTATTCTCAGTTTACAGACTCAACTGATTCTTTTTACTCTGGCTCTGTTGTTGTTGTTGGGTTTTTTTTTAAACTTCTTACATTTAAACAAACCTCTTTGTATTGAAAGTGCTCTGCAGAAAACACCGGTCCTGTCATGTGGCCTAACCCTCTGAGTCCTTCATTCATTAATTCCATTAACTGAATGTTTGGTTTCCTCAGCCTCCTCACTGACAATGACCTCAAACTTAGTTTCTTTGCTTTACTTTACTCCAAGTAAAAAGGTTTAAGGAGGTTCATTTTTAAGGACTAAAGTGCAAATGGAATGTGCAAATACAAAAAATATGTTTTTAACAACAACCAAAGCATAAATAATGTTGGAAGAAATACTTACAAATCACAATCATGACAAAATCCACGAAGGCAAGAATAACAGGAGGTGCCACGAAGAAGAGCAGCTAATCCAGAGTAAGGTGGAGAGAAGTGAAGAGGAAACAAAGACAAGTCCAACATGTGTCACTAACTTCCCAACCCACAGGTACCAACACAGGTGGAAGTCATTACAATCACAAGACAGGAAGGAGGGTAAACAGGAAAGGTAACAAGAACTTCAAAATAAAAGCCACTAGTGAAGATGATTATTATTATATTATATTATATTATATTATATTATATTATTGGCATAGAGACCTTGCTTTAGTCAAACGCAACTTTATACAGAATGTTACAGAATGTTACGGACAGGCACCGGTCCACAGACCAAGGGTTGGGGACCCCTGGTGTAAGTCACAAGCCATTCTCCACACATTATTGACCATCCATTTTATACTGTTTAATTATCAAACTTGTACAAATATTATTACTTGTAGAAGTTCTAGTAGCAGTAATGTTTCTATTAGTACCTATAGTATTACTTCAGTAGCAGTAGTGGCAGTGGCACCTGTCAAAGTAGTAGAAATAGTAGTGGTTGTAGTAGTAGTAGAAATAATACCATAATTAGTAGTAGTAGTATTAGTTATAGTAGTAGTAGAAGATGTGGTATAGGTAGTAGTAGTTGTACAAATAGTTGATATATTATTGTTATTATTAGAAGTTGTAGTAGTAGTAGTAGTAGTAGTAGTAGTAGTAGTAATAGTAGTGGTAGTAGCTTTACAGAAGTGATGGTAGTAGTTGTTGTAGGAGAAGTACTAGTATGAATACTAGTAGTCATAGTAGTATTACCAACCTGCTTTTCAGAAGTGTATCATAAAGAGGAAACAGCGCACCCTAGCTGTTGACCAACCTCAGGTCTTTAATACGGCGAGAGCTTTCGCTTCAACATTTAGTTTACTCACTTTTAAAAGTGATTTTAAGGTTGTAATTGAACGAACAGGCGTCTAATTTACTCTGCTTCAAAACTTTTCCTCATTTTGCAGATAATAAATTGTAAGTGATTTACCTGAAGTACACATCTGGGTTTTTATCACCTTTTTGCGGAGATTGGATCAACTTTTTAAAAATGTAGGTTTTCATTCATGCCAGTATATAATTTATAAAACATTGTGTCATACAAAGGCATATTATCTTGTAGGCATATTACAGGAGCAAACCCAAAACAAACAAACAAACAAAAAACAGCCCTCTCCTGAACAGCTGGCCACCCCTCCTGCAGGGAACCTGAGGACGCTTTCACGTAACCATAGCAACAGCTGACCTGTCACAAACTTAAGTAGAAGACAGACTCTTTAATGAAGTCATTTTTTCCTGTTTTTTCATGCAAACCTCAGGCAGAAGATGTCTCTCTGACAAAGCTGTTTAAGACCATCTCTTTTAAACGTGACAGGAAGTCTGTTCTTCTTCTTGGTTCTGCAAACAGCCTTTTTTCATTTTGAACAGCAGACGAAGAGTGACAAATGGGAGAACGTTCTGGACGTTTAGAGTGTCTCTCCAGCTCCAGAGCTGCATGTGCTCCTCTTCTCTGTGCTAATGCAGCCCGGGGGGGAGAAGGGGGAAGGTGGGGTGGTCACAGCAGTGAGCGCTTGCTCGAGTGCTTCGCTGTGGGATTAGGAGATTCAACAGGCAGACAGCCATTTGAGTAATTGTTTTCGAATGCCTTTCTTAATATCGAGATCCCATTACTAACCAATGTTCACACTGTCCCGGCGAGGAGTGCACACAATGTGCTCGTGATTGTGTGTGTGTGTGTGTGTGTGTTTGCGTCTTCCTGCTTGTCTAATGGAAGGCACTTATGCAAAACCATGGTGGGCAGATTGAAGATGTGACATAAATGCAGGCACACAAACAGGAAACCTGATGAGGGTTGGCTCATTGAACGCACAAGAGGAAAGGACAGCACACTGCAGCTACCATTAGGATAAATGCCCGCGCCGTCATCTGGCTGACAGGGCCGCTGGGCTACAATCAAAAAGGTCTTTGAAAAAGATGGCTATCCATGCTGTTTTCTGTACATGTGACACGTGTTTAACAGCTCCTGTTATAATAATGGGACTTGAACACTGAAAGATAAACAGTCAAGTCCATACATATTAAATCCATCACATACAATTTGTGTTCGAGCCCCAGGGACCATGTTTGACAGGGAGAATGTATGTTAAATTTACCATTTGGGCTTTTGTTGTACATATCAGAAACGTAACGTAATGGATTTTTATGTCCCTGGTGGGTCCTTACACTGGAGAAGGCTTGTTTGCCTTGAGGCAAAGGACTTGATGGAATACAACAGCCCACCGTTGTACTTATTACAGCTGACACTCAATGGCCTGATGACATCACTCACATACAAATGACACATATCTTTTTTTGGGGCTTGATCTACACCTTGTATCAAGTTATTATTATTATTAACAAATGTGTTGATAAATCAGTAAATAGTTCATATTTCTTTAGTTGACAGATTACTTATTAATTATTTTTCAGTGGCGTAGGTGGAGCTGGAGCCAATCATTAATTTCCCAAAGGGATTAATACAATTCTATCTATCCACCCATCCATCTACCCATCCATCCATCAGTCCATCCATCCATCCATCTATCCATCAGCCATCCATCCAGCCATCCATCCATCCATCTCAAGGGCAGGTTCCACTCGGGACAGTTCACCAGTCCATCACATGACCACACAGAAACAAACAGCCATTCACACTCATATCCACACCTGTCATCATCTGACTTTAGCACTTTTATCGATTAGATATCTGTAGTCAAACTTGCAAGGACTCATGTGTTAATATTTTAAACATTTAAATAAAATCAAGGGTCAAAGTCACATCCTGTTTCCTTGTGCCTGACACAAATAACTGAAAAAAAAACCCCAAAACCCTCACATGTTCACATTAGTCATTTGGGAATGTTGATACTCAGACAAGTCCAGACTATTAGACAAGTAGCAACAATAACACCAGTGGCGGACTATTCCTTGCACTTGTTTGATTTTTTTTGCACCCTTTTTATATTTCTCTTTCTGTCTGCCCCCAATTTTCTTTCCTGTCGTCTTCCAACCCACTTTCCTCTCCCAAAATGGACACGGTTGCCAGGCGACCGGCACAACACAACAGTGCAGCTCCCCTCTCTGCTCAGTGCACCCCCGTGGTTTCAGACAATCAGACACAGGAGTACTACACTCGTAAAGACGGTGTGTGAGGGAAAGGTGAAAGCTATGAATAGTTTCCATCTCGCAAGTGAAAGCCAATAGTCCCGTCGGCCGTGAAGTGCTGCCTCTTGTATGGAGGGGGGCATTACCTTGCATTGGTTGGGGATTGGATTCAGGGCATCTCTGCTTGAACTTTCTTCAACAGAAAGAGGAAGAAAAAAAATGGGAGACAAGAATGAATTTGTGATGAGATATGTTCTTTTAATTCACTCCAGATGCAACAAAACCTCCAGGAAATCAGTGTTTGCAGACAGAATGATCCGTCTTTAGACTTGAATGACATGAAGGTCCAGTACCTTCCTATGGTTCTTGAATTTATTTCTCACCCTTAAACAATAGCTAACACGCTGCAGCTACTAATGCTTGGCACCTAATCGGACTTCTGGAACGTCAAACAGGAATCAGCAGAGAGATGAAAATAATTAGCTTCACCTACAAAAATATATACATATATGGCTTTGGTTGGTGTGACCCCTAAAAGCCACTACAGCAGCACAGGAATTATCTAAATGCATGTAACTAATGTAGGATCAGGGCACATCGAGTGGGGAAAAAAAAAGAAAAAAAAAGAAAAAAAAAACAATTGTAATTGTGATTCTGTACGTCAACTTTTCGCTTCATATCGTGAGTTTCGTGTCTCCGGGCTAGCTACCCTACAGAGTGTACATTCAGTTGTGAGAGTTAATGGCATGGCTTTACAAAAATATACATTTCCACGCGCGGAGCAACAAGACGACACGGCGTGTCCGTTAAAAAAGAAGGTAGAAAATAGAAGATTCCGTCAGTTTACAAAAGCAAAGCTCAAAGAGAATTGGCACTTACTGTGACTGTGGCAGTTAAAAATCTCTGGGGCGGCGTCAGAGACACACACGCGCACACAAGATAATGACCACTTGACAAACAGCTCATAATCAAAGATAAGATCATTGGGAAGACACAAGCTTCTTGCCAAAATCAGTAAACATGATTTCATATCATTTCAGGTAAAGTATTCTTCAAAATTTTAGCAGTTTAAAAAAAAACATGATAATTGAAATATCTTCTTTTTTCCACCCCCAAGAGTTCCCCACTTCTTACCTCAACCAGAAAAAAAACATTCCCCACTTCAACCAGAAAAAAAACAAAAAAACATGACCGTTAAGCACACCAAACTGTCCCAACACAGAACCCTGGGATCACCATCCTTATCCAATTCACCTACTGTTTAAAATTTCAAATGTTACATTTTTTTTTGTTAGCCTCACCGTGTTGTTTTCCTCCAAAACAAACATCAAATTACTGGTGTAGCACATTAGAGGGCGTCAGCCGCCTGAACTCCAATAGCTTCAGTCTCCACTGCCTCTGTGCTTGTCTCTGGGTTTCCCTCTGATGCAGGGCTGAGAGGTCCAGCCCACCACAGCGACAGAGCGTTGTCTTGTCGGACCTCCCGTGGTGACATCGCGGGCTCCTCCCCGTCTGAGGCCGACTCACCCTCGCTGTCGCCGGGCCAAGGGAACTGGCGTTGTCCGCTGGATGTCACCAACAGGGGCATGAAGGGGTGAACGCTGTGGGACAGAAGGACAACAATAAGAATGCCACCCCCAGCAATACCTCCAAACCCCCGAAGAGGGTATGCCCCCATGTTTTCATAGTGTAGTGGTTAGCACGCCTGCTTTGCAAGCAGAGAGTGCTGGGTCCGATGCCCAAAGGAACCACATATCCCTAATGGTGCCTCCCGTGTGGCAGCCTGTGTTGGTTGCAAAGACTCACACTGTAAATCTGCCCCTTGTGGAACAAATAAGGGACTCTCTAATTATTATTTTAAACATTACCAATATTTTCCCCACCAGCTTAAATCCCTACAGTCTTGACCAAACTTACCTGATCCCGTTGGTACAATCCCAGTGAGCCTGAAACCTCAGCTGGGGTTGTAGCAGCTCCTCATTACCATCAGGAGGCGCTGTCTGGGTGTCCCACACTGACACCACTCCTTCAGTGTCACCGCTGAGCAGATACCGGCCTGACCTACACTGCAAACGAAATGGATGAAAACCAACACTGACACAAGAAAATCTGTGGGCCCAGTCTAAAGGTGTATCTCTGGTTTTCAAGGTCAGTGATGAAAACTCACAGATTTTGTTCATGGAGTGGAGATGGAAAAACAAACAGCAAACTTACAGGTCCAGGTCAAAGTAGATGCGCTGATTAGTGGAAACATTCCTCTTGAGTGAAAACACAACTCTTCCCGGCTCCCTCAAATCCCAGCACAGGATTTCTGGATCCTGCAGTCACGGCCAGGCACACAAGTCAGAGAATACAATTTCACACACACTGGATTCCTGAAGTGTTTCAGCTAACCTTAAATGTGGGGAAAATACATAAACAGCGGTGAAAATCTTTAAGCTCTAACCCAGGGGTCAATAACCTTTTTGAAACTGAGAGCTACCAAAAGGGCATACAATAGCAGACACTTCTTCCTACCGTCACATTTGAATTTCAAAAAGCACAGTAACAGTACAAGTTTTGGCCCTGTTGTTGACTGGTTTTATTTTTAGAACCTAACCCTTTGGGCACCTTAGGTAGTCCAGAGGGGCTACCAGGTGCCCCCGGGCACCACGTTGGTGACCCCTGTTCTATAACATATTTCAATCCATTCTGATAGTTTGGTTTCTTGCAGTAAAAGAAAGCAACAGTAGCACCTCTTTAACAAATGCCAGTTTTGTTTACGTGTGTTTGAGTTAATGTGCTCACCTTGCGCCCCCCTGTGTACAGGTAGTTGCCATCAGGTGAGAAGAGCAGATGGGTGAGGCCTCCGTGATGACGGGTCGGCAGCAGAGCCAGCAGGCTGCCGTCTTGGCAGGAGTAGAGTCCAGCGCAGCGTGAGTAGGAGCCACAGGCGTAAACAGACTGGCAGGGGCTGAAGCCAAAACAGGAGATGATGCCATTTTGGCCCTGTTTCTTCACTGCAGTCAAGACACAAGAGCGAGTGAGAACGCTTCAATTCACCAGGCTTTTCTCTCAAAGACGTCGACGACACACAACCTACAATTACATGTAATCCCAATTTGACATTGCGGCATCATCTGCTTCCTAAAAAAAATAATCTATGAGCCGACGATTCCTCTGACGTGCACTCGCTCCCATTTGGATCATCTGTTTCTTTTTACGGCTCGTTCTTTTCCAAGTCATCCTCTTTCTAACTTTAAGAAAAAAAAGACACATTTTTGGCACTTTAAAGCCAAAGCCAGGGTTTGGCACGGCGCGAACAAGTATCACATAACCTGCTTTTGAGAACAACCATACATTTCTGCATAATTGGCACATATTAGTTATCAAGTACAGATAAAGGAGCCAAACACACAAGAAACCAGAGACGCGCTAATCCACCAGGGCAGAGTGTGGAGCTGCCAACATGTTGGAGTTGAAGATCAAACCTGACCTTAAAGGAATGCCTTTTTAAACAATGTTTGGCTGTTGCTAGATGCAAAGTTAAACAAAAACATGACTCACGCCACCGCCTGTACGTCCCAACATTAAACACATTTGTTGACACATGCAGAGGTCTATTGACAATTACAACTGTTAAAAATGTACAAACTGTAAAGCGATTCATATTTGAGTAAAAAATAAAAACATGATTGTTAAAAGAGAGTTCAGTCTCATGAAGAGACTGAGCAGTGAACGCCAGAAAGTAGTGATGTCATCGTCTTTCTATTTGTTTATGATGTCGGATAAATTTCCCAAATAGTAGTGAATTATGAGACCAGGCATTAGAGCATTGTTGAACTCACAGAGATGACAAAACAATTTCCCTTTCATACTAAAATATATATGACTTGAGCTGTAATTCTTTTTTTTTTTTGGTATTTCTTATGTAAAGAATTCATCTTAAACTCCCTCGTGACATTTTGATTCTTTTTAAACACTGAGCACATGGACCAGTGTTGTACGTTGAGGCTTCTCTCACGAAATGACCACATATGGAATCAGTTAAGCCCGTGACTGTGACCTAAACTGCTGTGGCTAATAACTGACCTACGGTGGGTCGCTCCTCGCAGTCCCTGCCCGGGCGATCAGTGTAGAAGACTCGGACCGTTTTATCAAAGCCGCAGTAGAGCTGGGTGCCATCCGGCGAGAAGCAGAGGGAATGAGCGGCCGTCAGCTCGTCCAGGTGGTTGTAGGGTCTGAAACTGGCCCGCACATCCCCGTAGAACGCATCCCACAGGTGGACCGGGTTGTCACGGCTGCTGCTGGCTAGACTGTGGATGTTTGGTAGGGGTTAGAAAATAAAAATGGCTCAGCTGAGATCGAGTAATAAGAATGAGGACTGAGAGTTAGCGGGCAATAGAACGGGAATAATGCAAATTAAGTGAGTGAGTGTCTACGGCACAGGTGTCAAACTCAGGCCCACGGGCCAAATCTGGCCCCGGTGAAATTATATTTAGTCCGTGAGATCATATCAAATGTGTATTAGAGATTTGTAGGATTAGCGATGTATGCACGATATTATAGCACATACATTTTTGGTTGACTTACATTAAAAGAACTCCAAAGGCTGGAGATATAGAGATTGACATATAAGAAAGGAATACCACTGATGTCTTATTTCAAATCTAGTTTCTCATGTGTTTATAATATTAAGCTTTGGTCGTTCCAGATTTAATGTTTACACAAAACTAAGTTTGTTTCCATATGAAAACAATTCAACATTACAGGAGAGTAATCACTGGAGAGAAGGGAAAACATGCACATTTCCAGTCAATTATTCAATGAATATTGAGTTGGCCGTCGTCTTCATCCCAGTTTTTAATTTTGGCCCACTGTGAGTTTGACACCCCTGGACTAAGGGGTCCCTGAGTGCTTCTTCAGTTTACATCAAGTTATGAAAAAAAAAAAACACTACAAAGCAAAATGTGATTCTCACTCAAACAGAATACATCGTTTTTTTTTTAAAATCCCTGCTGAGAATGTCTAAGGTGTGCAACATGTGTGATATGAAGATCTCTATTTCCACAGTCTAACCATAGCTTTGCTTCCTTCACCTTCATCAGAAAAAAAAAATAACAATGTGCTCTCCTGCCTCATTACGGAGACAAGGCCACAGTGTGATCTTATTGATTCAAATCTGCACCGAGGACCAGGTCGCGCCTTTTAAAGTCTAATTATTGGCAACTGAAAACAAAAAATGCCAAAACATCACTGTGGCTCAATTAGACAAAGGGAATTAGCCTCTGCCAGTGCAGCCCAGCTTGCTCATAGCCCCTCTGAGCTGCCGCTTTATACTGGCACAGGGAAATGCCCAATTATAATGCTCGACTGCTGTTAGCTTGGAGCGATGCCTAGAGCTCGGTGCAACTTAAGCGAGCCATAACAGAGGCTCTTATTCCCTCTCTACAGGAGGGGCATCATCTACAAATGGCTTTTGGCAGACAGAGAGTTCAAGGAGTGCTGGGGGATGAAGAAGAAACCAAATCGCGGACTTAAAAAAAAAAAAAGGTGAGGAGACGGACGAGAGCAGGAGGGGTAAGTAGAGAAGGTGCTGGCAACGCGCATTTTGGTCAGAGATGTGTTTTTAAAATCACAACGACCCTAACGTTTTACCTAACTGCTTTCCTCTTTTAACAAGCTACCCTGAGCCCATCTGGCCACCTAGCTTTGCTCTGCAGGAGCTCCACTCTCATATGTGGCAATGATCTAAGAAGATGAAGGCTCCTGCTGCCTGCCTCTTCCTCTTTGTGCATCTGAATCAGTTCAACATCCACACTGATAGTTTCTTTTGACAACTTGCGCCCCCTTTCTGATGTTGGTGTAGGGATCACATCTCCCGCCGGAGACAACGTGCACATGTGCTGCAGGAGTAACAATCAAAGGGTGATGTCATTAACCCACCATTCTTAAAGTCTGCCACAACGCGAGCCAACACAACAAAAGTGAGAAGATGAAAAGAGAAGTGTTGAAGTGAGAGAATCGCAGGGCCCTCTGAGTGCTGCTGGGGGTCAGGAGTGTTGTTCCTGTGCTGTATCATGCTGTCAAGCACCACGGTTTTCAAACAGCTGAGTGGACTGCCACAGAGGCCAGGGCACACAAGACAGAAGACGGCTCTCCGCTGATAATGAGAGACATCAGAAAGATTTTATGGCTTGTCTCTGGCAGCCAGTTCCCAGAATAACTGCAAATACCACTGGGATCAGGAATGAGTCACAGGTAATGAAAACAATACCTCCTACATTTAGGTGTTCTGTAAGACCAGCCCACAGAATTACAGGCTTTATACACACACACACTCAAACATAGAAACCCAGGACACAGGCATCCAGGACTGAGATTAAATACATCCATCACCAGGTGACACTGGCCTCTACAGACAACACAACGTCTTCTCTGTGACAACATTCCTCTTTGTCTGACAGGTTGACATTAAAAAAAAAAAACTTTAAATGCCTCGTCTCATCTGAGCTTAGGTTCTGACTCTAGTGCTAAGTACCAAATTTCGGCCCTTTTATGGCACCAGTACTACCGAGTATAAAAAAAAACTCCTCTGCTTCTTTCAGTGCCAAGTTTTGGTACCCAGGTGTCAATTGCAAGAAAACAAATCTGACCAAGCTGTCGGTGATTGGCTGTAACGCTACATGTGATCGTGGCATGTTGTACCACCCACAGACGGGGTTCACGTGTATCTGTGCTGGGGTCTGTAGTTGTGAAGCGAGCTGAAGGCCGGTTGCATCCAATACATGTCATTGACGGTTGTTTAGATGCGGATTAAACACTGCAATCGAGAGTGAATCTGACAACAACAGCTGCTCTAGGAACTATCAGCCTTCGCCAATGTCTTGACGGCGTGAGGTGGCAATTCATATATATTTTTTGGCAACCAGGTATCTCTGCGCAAACATTATCCTTTGACTTTACAATCCTCCATTTTACTCCTGTTAAATGGGCTTTTTGTAGAGAGGATATTAACTTCAATCTTTATTTAAAATTGTGAGGTCCACTGAGACAAATGTGATTTGCAAAATGGCTATACAAATAAAATTGACTCTGTGTCCTGAGAAAGCAGAAAAGTTAATTTTTCTGAAGAAAAACTGCCAAGTGAAAAGGTCCTCACTATGTATCTCCTACAGTTTTTTTGTTAGAATTGGAATTATAAATTTGATATAGAAAAAAGTATTGTTCAGGAACCGGTATCAAAATGAAGGCATTGGTATTGTACCTGGTATCGAAACTTCTGATTGCTACCCAGCCCTACCTGATTCTGCTGCACACTTCCAGAAAAGTTGGAATTTCCTGGTGCATTAACACTAAAAATTTTAATTTTGACTTGAGGCTACATTTAAGACCCTACCAGACACATTTGTTCTTTTTCAATGTCCCGCCTTCTAGATTTTACAACATTTCCAGGTGGATCATTTGTTATTATTAGTTATTATTATTTATTATTAGATGTACCAGTTTCTCAGACTGCCTAGATCTATTTGAACTTACAAGCATGTGTCTGGATACAAAGAGTTCATCTTTGGGTACCAGCAGTAGTCGTAGATGGTGTCGCCTTCAGCCATCCTCAGTGCTGGACTCTACCATAGGTAGACAGACAGAGACAAAAATGACAGTCAACCACAGAGCATGCAGATGGAACCTTAATATTTTGTTGTATTTCTTGGGAACCTGTAAACACAGCACATTCCCAATAGTGATGAAGGTTAGACAACAATGAACACACAGACTGTATGAATATGTATGTGCTATATATGTATTCACCATCTCTGGAAGTGTGTTCCAGTTATAGCTGTAGACCTCTGGAGGCAGGTTGTAGACCCTGAGAATGTTGTCTGCACTGTTGGTCAGGATACAAGAACCATCAGGAGCCCTGGTGTAACAGAGGGGAAAGATGGAGAAGAAAAAAATCAATAATGGAGAAGTAAAGAAAGTCCTCTGTAACTACTTGGATATTAGTTAGACAGACATATACTTGGATTTAAATAAAACTGGAAAACTGCATTTGTAAAAGTGGCGTTTCAATATTGGATTTGGATTACAAAGCACAAGGCATGTAACTCTCCTTCTATCCTGCAGAGGGGGCCAGAGAAACATTGTGAACGCCTGAGAAAGTGTCATATGAATTGAAAGATGAAGGATACAACTAAATCAATAATAACACATTTTGATACAAAAGTCACTACATTGTTACTTCAAATAACCTTAATATTGGTTAAAACCTGGGTTTATTTTACAATTTAACTTGCAATAGTACACAATTCTTAATTAAGCAGATTCAAATCAGACCCCCTTATGTGCCCAATCCATAACCATGTTGTTTTTCACCTTCATCTTCTGATCTCAAGTGCATGCTGTGTGAGGTTGGATTCTTGTAACATTACCACTTGCAGCCTTTCAGGTAATTCTCTGGGAATCCGGAGTACTCTGTCCATGAACCAGTCAGTATCTGAGGATTCTGGGTAAATTCTAAAGCAAGACTGGAGAAGGGACAGGACAAAACACATTCTTAGTTCAAGGTAAACCAAACAGAAATAACAATGGCACATATATAGATTAATAAAATGATCTACAATGCTGCCATCTAGTAACTCGAGGGTTGTTTATCGTTCATAAGGTTAATATATATATATAAACATTATGATTACAGTTCAGAGTTACTGCATTATATATACATATACGTATATATAAACATTGTGAAGATATAATCTTTAACAATAACTAACGAGACAGTTTGTTGGACTGAATTTACTTGGCCACTATTTTTACTATTATAAAAAATATAAAATAGATCGAATATCTAAAATGTACAAATGAATCAGCTGATCTGCTTTCAAAATCATATATTTATGAAATATTGACTTTTTATCATTTCTGATGTTGAGTAAGATTTTCATTCAAAGGTGCAATCTTGTATTTAATTTGACTGTAACCAATGAATGTCCTTGATTGGTTGACTGTTTTATAGTTTTGCCTTTTAAGAACAAGAACTTTTTTCCATAGACATTGATACAGTGAGTCTAAAGAGAAGAATATTTAAACACACATCAGAAGTCTGTATCTTCTCTTAACTTAGATAAACATAATGTAATAATTACATAAATACAAATATTTAAAAATCTACGTGCGTAAAAAGGTAAATACACTTTTACAGGATCATTTTCTCTCTGCTACTGTCACAAATGTCTCCTTCAGTATTTCATGAACATATGTGTAAGCCATCTTCACAGCAGCTGTACAGCACTGTTCACTCGATCTGCCTGTACCATCCTACCCCTGCGTGACCACCGCTCAGGGTTAAAAATAAACCCCACTTCTTTCTCCACTTACTGCTGTCCTTCACTGGGGCTGTCTGCAGGTTCGTTGCCATTACACTCATCCTCCTCCTCAGGGGTCTTCTTCACCTCTTCCTCCAAGTGTGTGTCGTGCCCTCCATCTCCATTCTGGTGGGATTCTTCTTCCGTTCCATGATGGACAAGTCCTCCTCCACTGTCTGGACCCTGGTCCTCATGTTGTGTTGGTTCCTCTGTGTAAAGGACAAAGAACATGTACATTTTTACAGAACACTATGATGAACCATTATTTTAAATTATGTTTCTTATTGTCAACACAAAATGTTTTCATATTTTCAGGTCCAGAAAAGTTATACTACAATAAAAAAATAATTTAAAGAATAGTCACTAGATGGCAGCATTGTAGCTCATTTTATTAATCTATTATGATAATCAGGGAATTGTATGCAGAATGCTGGTGCTAGCAACCCTTACAGTGGTTTGTACAGATAAAATAAATAAATATTACCAGGTGCGCAATACTATTTCTGTCCCTAGGGGGCAGAAAATAATTGAGAAACAATGTTTTAACCCATCCCAAATAGTTAATATCAGACATCCCTAGTAAATACTTTTTTTCTAAAGCCTAAAATAAATGTGCACTTTTCAGGAAACTCCCATAAAGCTTTTGTAAAAAGCAAGTACTTCTTTGAGGCACCTTGATGATCAGGCTGTTCTGTTGGTTCTTCATTCAACTTGGGGAGCTCTGCGTCCTCTACCACAGTTCGATCCTCCTCATTCATCCTCAGCCGTTTGGCAGCAGGAGGGGAAGTTTTCTCCAGCTCTAAGCAATCACTTTCAGGCGGAGGAGAGGTTCGTTGAGGAGGTTCACTATCCCCATCTGCATCCTGCCCTGCAGCTGCAACCCCTTCACTGTCACCGCCTCCAGCCGAGTCAGACATCTTTCTCTGTGTTTCAATTTCTATTGTCAAGTCTTCTACCAGCAGATGAAGTTTGAGTGGCTGTCAGACGTGAGTGAGGTAAGTGCTACTGGGATAGTGTTTCCTCCTGCAGTGCGAGTGTTTGAATCTGCTGAGGGTTGAGGACATCACAGCACCCACTGACCTGGGAATACAATGTCAATGCAAAAGATTTAGTCAGGGATCAGAACAGGTGACACAAATTATGTCAAATTATTATGTGCTGGCTGTGTGTGTCAAATGAAAATGCACAACACTTTTTGAAAGCATTTCACTAACTGATGAGATCAGTACAGTAAATGTTTATATTTGAATTTGTAAGAATGTCATTTTTGATCACACAAGTGCAACTAAAATGCAAAAAATATAAATTGGGATACAGTAGTAGTCCCATCTACAAAGGTGCTAAAAGCAAAGTTTGGAAACCACCGTGTAAGTCTAAGAAAAATAGTGTGTTATCTTGCATAAAAATATTTGTTGTTTCTAATCTCCCAGCGTAGAATGGTCAGTAAAGGAATGAAAATATTTCATAAATAACTCATCTTGATGCCTTCCTAACATTATACTCAAAACGTTGTTCTGACAAATAGTCGTAAAGATAGTCATTACGGAACATAGTCTCCATTTACAAACATCTAACACAACCTATCTTGGCCGAGGTGATTATCAGCATACGGTAATTTAAAATAAAATGTTTTCAAAAGCCTGAAATAAATTGTCTTTGTCTGCATCACTTATTTTGACTATACATCAACTTCATGCAGAACTGTTCATAGGAAAACTTTGCATTCACGAGTGTTTTGGGCACACTAGCAGTTTCACACAACTTCGTAATGCTTACCAGTTTATGTATGTTTTTTGACAATGCATTAACATATAATCTGAAAAGAAAATAGCACGTAGTCTGTAACGTAAGGTGAAATCTTCGAACTAGCACTTTACTACTCTGGAGCTCCACAACATTCTACTCATGTTCGATGTTCGACGTCGAGCAAAATAAACTGAAGGACTGTGAGATAGTTAATACCCGTTTAGAACCATCCGTCATCGGCAGACTCGTGAATCACCACTCCTTTCATATCGTTACCATTGCCCTATGCTAACAGTGCCATGCTACATACCTGTGTTGTGGGTTCCTCGTGCTTTTGTTCCGCTTGCTATTTGGCCTAAAGCACGCTATTTTTTGGGATTACAAAATTTAAGCTACTCCGAAAAAGAAAAGTGACACACGAGAGCACGTCGCATCCCTTTCTTAAAGGAGTTAGGTTTAATTAATCAGCTTTTACGAGTTGTAAACACTGTCAGCCGCCATGTGTTTCAAGGTATCGCGAGAGCTAACAGTGTGACGAAAAGCCAACGAGACTTGTGAGATGGTTCTAATGGAAGTACTTTTTTTTTCTATATGGCTATTGGTAGCAGCCATATATATATATATATATATACACACACATCTTTTTATTATATATATTTATTATATATTATATATATCTTTAATATATATTAATCTTTAAATACATACATAACCTTATATAAACTTTTTCTATATAAAATTACTGTTTATATATGTATATGTGTATGTGTATGTGTGTGTATATATATATATATAAATAATATATGGACTGTGCATATTATTGCATGTTTTTCCACATGAATAAAAGCATAATAAAAACATGACTCTTTCAATGCTAAATGCTATTTATTTAGTATTTATTTTGTTCTTCAACCAAACAAAAAACAAACTATTTACAGATTTTTTTTTTTAGTTGTTCTTTTCCAAAACAGTTTCATAACACATGTGCTGTTATTATTTTACCAACATTCAAAGAGGAAAAGGAGCTGAGCTGATTGTCGGATGCATGTCCTTGTGTTACTTTACGCCAATATGGTTGAGGTTGAAACCAGAGTAACAATAAATCAGACGATCACCTTCACACTCTTGGCAGTACGACCATGACAGGATTAATTTGTCATCGACAACCAATTAACACAATACTGCAGGTTGTCTACTCATAAAAGCCTTTGTAGTTCAGTAAAATAAACTGCAACCAACTACAGTGAAGGAGGTGCAGGACAGACCTACTGACCAGCGACTAATACAACATACTATCTGTTTTTAAAATGTCTAATCTTATTTTATTAATTATTTATAATTGAGTATCCCCTCCGAGGAGGCAAGTTCCCTTTACAGCAGATGACGTTCTTTTAGAATCTCAGCCAATCAAAACGTTTGAATGTAATACTCAGTTTTTAGCACCGAATGCATTGTCTTTCAGATTTAAAAAAGAAAGAAAAAAAAACAGCATATGGTTTACCAATTAAGGATGCAAAAAGGAAGCATCTGCCAAATTGACTAAAAGCATTCATCCATCCAAATCCAAACACAATAAGACACTATCTAACCTCTTCAGTAATGGGATTCAAACCAACACACAAGACAGTGTTTGAGCCCCTCCTTCTTTGGTGCCTCCTGTAAGGGTCAGCAGCCATACCAGGGTCACAGACAGAACCATGGCCACCTGAGGCCATTGTAAAAACCATTTCAAGGTTTAGTGTCAAACCTAAGACCCCGTTAAAAGTACCTTATACAGTTCAAAAAGGTGTGTGGAGTGTAAAAAAACACCAAACTTCAATTCCAATTGGTTCAGAGACAATGTGTCACTCTGGTTCCGTTTTGCCAGTAGGACTAATGAGACAGCACAAGGGTGTGCATCCTGACACAGCTCAGCTCCACAGCACAGACTTGTCTGCACTTTTTACAGGAATCTACAAAAGTAATCTAAACAAATCCACTCATTTCAATGGGAACCAAAAAGGAAAATGGAACCAAACCACCAGCGCAGTCATGTTAACCGACGACTGTTTCAGCTCTGCAGACAACTAGTAACTTCCATGATGATGAGATGCACGGTTAATGTAAATAGACTAGAATGTTCTGTCAACAAGCAGACAAACACTCTGAATGCTGAACAATCTTCTCTGACAGTTAACAAGGTGGTTTCCAACTCAAATTCACCTTTAACTTTTTTCAGTTAGCCGTTCAGAAATTAACTACACAATTTTAAGGCATGTTCAACAGAGGAAAAAAAAGGAAGAAAAAAAAATCAAAACACAAAGGCTTACATTATTTACAAAGCTCGTCATTTATAGTGACGACCATCGATGCTTGTGTCTGTTGTTGTGTCTGTTTTGATATTGATCTAGCCCTGTTGTGTGAGCAGACGGTTCCAGGTAAGAGCCAATGTAACGGAGAGTACGTCGTTTCATGCTCTATGTGTGCATGTAGTGTCTGCCACCCCTTTGGACTTCAGGATCTGTGACATGTATCTATGTTCTCGTGTTGTAATGCGTTTTTAATAGTCTTTTTGTACAAATATTTCAGTTCATCCAGTTCCACGGATGCAGGGATTTAGAGTGGCCAAGATGTCATCCAACCACATCCACCAAAACCCAAATAAAGCTCTCCTGTGAGTCGGGCGGCAGGGGTCGGGGCTCCAGTCAAGCTAGAAGACCACGGTTAGAATTCCAAGTGTTGTGGATTGAGGTGAATGGAAACATCCAGGCAACTTGTGTTCCTTTAGACACATGACAGGGAATTCCACAGACAAGCTGGACCAAACATTTCTAGGCGTCCACAGTTGATAAACCTTTATCATCCAACAACTGTCCAGCTCATGCTGCCAGGAGCCCCCCAAGTCCACGTTGAAAACAGGAGAGTGTCTAGGGGTTTAAGTTCTAGGTAAAGGACCTGGTCGACTGGTTCATGAGTTGGCTGTAGATTAGATCCTCATAGTGGAGGGCAGCAAACAAAGGGCAGCCAGGAACCTGTTTCAGGGCAAAAAAGCACAAGACATAATCACCGTCATCATCATCACCATCAAACACTTGTAGCCTTAACAATCTGGTTATTTAAAAAAAAAAAAAAAAGGGTCACAACGGGCACAGATATAAAGACAAAATAGAGCAAACATATCTCACCAATGACAAGAACTTTTCTTCCCGCAGTAATGCTACAGCTCTCAAAACAATCACCAGATTAGGAGACGCATCTCCAGTTTCTTTGAACCAACGTCTGCCTCCTTGTACGTTGGCAAACACTCTTGGTGCAGCATCCTCTTGGATACGTAACTATCAGTCAATTTGGAGACACTGTAACATGTCCAGCACCTTAGTCCACGTTTGCTGTACTTTTCCCTTCCGTCCATGGGTTTTCCAGGGTCACTGGTAAACTATGGGAAACTCACAGCGAATCAAAACTATTTTCAAAAAACGATTGGGTTTTCTCAAAGAACATTCACTCAATATATTCAATGTCCCATGAATTTTTCCTTCATCCATTTGTAAATTTTTCTTTCTACTCTGAAAGGTAATACAAAAATATGAATATATATACAGGAGGTGGGAGAAGACACGCCTCTTGAGTCTCTCACTTTTTCAGTTTGGGAATATCTTTTCAGTGACATCGTCAAAGTCATTTGCGATCCTCCTGTTGTAATTGTGCTCCCATCCCCAAAATGGTACCTCACAGCTTGAATAAACAAAAAGTGCATAGGTGAGTTGCTGAGGGCAGGGTGTGTGAGTGCCGACGAGGGTAGAGGTTAAAACAAGTACACAAGACAAGTGTACTCATATCGCCCTCTCAGATCCTCCAGGGTTCTGTAGCCCTGCACTTCACTGTCTACAAAACAGTCCATTCTTGATTTATCCACTTCCACATTACGGTAGATCGGCAAGTCTCTGGATCCGCGATCACAGACTCCAGTTCTAGGATCTTGTCCGTGTTGTGATGCCCGTCACTCTTTTCCAAGAAAAAAAAAAAACTACGCCACTTAATGTCCATATGGCAGAAGCGCACTTGCAAACCCCACCCGTCTCATTTCAGAACAAAAACAAAAAACTGCACCCACAGACATCCATGTGGTTTGTAAACAACCAAAGCTCCAGTATGGAATAGAAAGTCTTTCTTTGAAGTCACTATTTGTACGACCAGGATTAAAGAGGCAGTGTGTTCAACTGTTTCCATCCCAAGCTTTTTCTTCTTAAAAAAAGGAAAAAAAAAAAAAAAAAAAACTTTGCTAAACTCTTTGAAGCTTTTTTTTTGTATTGTTTCCATTTTGAAATCTTCTGAGGAAAAAAAAAACTATCAGCATGGGTGTCTTGTCTTTTTTTTTTGGAATACATTCAATATTTTCTTAAGAAAGAAATACACACACTTCACATGGCGACAATGAAACAAAATGAACAAAAAAATTAAGTGGAAAAAAAAAATTAAAAACAACAAAAATAGCAGCCCCAAGTGCTCATTATCTTAGTTCAAATACTTTTTTAAACTTTGTATATAATGTATATATCCATATATATTTTTCATTAGAAAAGAAAACTCGTCATTATCAAATTGCAACAACGAAGTAAGTAACACAATATGCTAACAAGTCATGCACCGTTCTGTGCACTTGCACATTAAGATGCTAATATAGTTTTGTTTTTTCTATGTCAGACACTCGACACCTTTCATTCACAAGTTCGAGAGCTGACAAAAGGCAACGTGATCACACTCCAGAAGAAAAGACTGGACTGAACCTTCTGATGGATCACCTTTAGACTCAACTAGAATTATTAATGATACAAACCCACAAACTTTTCACACACTGTGCTGAGCACTGACACACATCACACTTACTCTCCAAAAGAGATAATGTCTAAATGGCCACGCACCCTATCCAAGTTCTTAGGCACAAATGTGCATTTTTTTTTTTTTTTTTTGTTTTTTTTTTTTTTTACAAATACAAAAAATGACATGTATTCAAAATGAGTACCTGTATTCTTAAACTCATTTCTATGACCGACAAAGGAACGTGCACTCACACCCCATACACATCTTAACCAGATGCACGCACACACACTGTCCCACATGATTCGCCCTGTCCACTAGTCCTTACAGGCCTAGAGGCAGCTCTCCATGGGGAGAAGCAAAGGTAAAGAAACTAGTGGTGGTCTTTGTGTAATGAGCGCTGAAGCCGACATTTACAAATGCAGTTCTGATCTGTCCATGTGAGGATTGAAAGCTGGTGAGAGAAAAGACATGTTGTGCATTTGCTCTCTCTCTCGCTGTCTCTTTCATTCAAATGCTCTTGAAACACACGGAGGTCGAGTCGCCGTTCAGAGACGGCCCGCATATTCTCACACACACACACATTTGCTCTCTCAACATGAACACAAAAACACCATAAAAAAAAAAACCAAAAAGACAAAAATGGCCTCTTATGTTTCATACATCTTGGTAAGCAACAAAAGGAAAAAAAAGGTTGTGCAGACTGGTAGATTACTGACACAAACAAAACACCTCATCAGTCACTCAGTCATTCAAACACATTCACCAAAAAATATTCACTTCTCTAACTAACCCCCATTTGTTTCTGTTTTGTTTGTTTTTTTTTGTTGATTTTTTATCATTTCTTTAGGCAAGTGCAAATCTTCAAGTCTTTTTATAATCCATTTTCAATAGCTTTACTTTTTATATAAACGTAAAAAAAATGCTAAACAAGAGAAATATCAACAGTGTTTGTCTTTCGAGAAAGGATTTGCTCTCTGATAAGGTTTCATTCAACAAAAGGTCCCCATGACTTTGAAAACCTAACAACCTGACCATTCACCCCCACCCACGCTGTCGCTGCCCCGCTTTCCAGTTCCAAAGCACGAGCGCGCACACAGATTGCGGGTGTACACACACTGTATGCGCACCGACTCCATACACACTCCCATACACGCACACATGAAAAAAAAAAAAATTCAAATCCCATCTCAATAAAGTGCATTAGTTCAGTATAAGGTGCTTAATCTTTTGAGTGCCAGAGGATACCCATCATCTCTTTAACCTCACCCTTTCTCACCCGTCTCCCCTGCTCAAGTGATCAACTGGTACAGCAGGGAGCCCTTTTTTCTTTCTAGAGGAAAAGGAAAAAGTGGGAGGTGCAGACTTTGGCGCCTCCACCCTGTACCTCCCCTCACATGCGCTCCCTTCCTATCCCCCCCTTGGTTTCCCCCAGCAGTGCACATTCGTCATCTAGTTTGTCTGATTAAAAGACAGAAGGCCTCAGGTAGCTATTGCTGCTGCGCTGCGTCACATCAGTAATCTTCCACCATCTCCATCTCATTCAGGCTCGGACACTCAGCTGCATTGTGGAATGAGTAACCTGCAGTAGGGAGCAGAAGGGGAGGAGAGGCCAGGAAGGGACAGAGTTACAATACTTTCAAGAAGGACATTGCATCAATATTATTTTGTATCAAACCATCGTTTACATGAGGGGAATCTCTACCCAAACAACATAACAGCTTTGTATTTTCACAGAAAAATCTCTTTAGCTTCTTCTATTTATCAGACACCACATAAGGCAGGGAGTTAGCAGACAGGTGAATTCTAAACCCACTGCTTTACACAGGAGTCACTTTTTTCCATTTAAAAAAAATATATATACAGAAAAAACTACAACATTGATGACAGTTTACTATCACTGAGATGTTTATATCTGAATTCTCTCGTCATTCCATTACTTGTCACTGTGATGTCATGTACCTAAGATGCTTGGATCAGAGTGAAGCATCATGGGTTGTTTCTTTTTCAACTTCCCCCCCTGGTTGTCATAGAGACTAGTCTTCCCCATGTGGTTGGCTTGAAACATGGACTGCAGGGTGCTTGGGTTCATGCTGCGCATTGAGTCCTAGCGTACAAGAAGAAACAAGGAGGAGAATGTGAGAGTGAGGCGGGGAAACAAAGACGACTAACCTTCTGACAACAGTTAAATTGACAAATACTGAAGCTGGACTGAAAAAACAAAAACATGAAAACTATCCCTTGCTATTCTACAACTTGCACAGCACAGACTTTACCTGTAGAGGGAAGTTCATGTTTAGGCCAGCCACTTCCTTTGATAGCTACAATCAGAGGAAAATAAAACAGGTTTATTCATTATTAGCTGTAGGTAGTAGTTGCTTCAAATACAATTAATAACAAATCACTGATAAAACAACCTTAAAATCACAACAAAGAGATACATAAAATATATTGTGTAAAAGTCTAAATTTAAGACAAACCCTAAGCCAACTTCAGAAAACCCTGATACTCAATGCAAATAATGGGAATTCTCACCACAGGTTATCTCCTCGAGATCGCGCCATTTAAAACCGACACTACTTTACTTACATGAGTCAGGGTTTAGGATTACCATCACTGTATGATAAAAACTGTCATGATTTTCACACTAATGGTTAACTTTTTGGATCCCTTGGGTAAATTCAATTTTCTGATGCCATTTCTGATTTGTCCACTTTTACCTGCTGCTGTTGTCTCTGTTGGTTGGCTTTCTGTTTGGCACGTCGCTCCAGAAACTGTTTGGCGAACTCTTTGGCTTCCACTGTGTCCCCCAAGTAGGACCGGATGAAGTCCAGCACTGCATAGGGAGACTCCACCTCCTTCAGGTATGCCACAATGGTGGCGACTAAAAGAAAAAACAAGCACAAACTAAAACCCCATATCTCAGAAGCTGAATAGAATTGAAACATCCTTAAAGAAATTTCCCAGTCTTTTCGCCTAACTCTGAACTTTTAGAAATTAAACCTTTGAACAGTGCAATGTTAACATGGGCTCTCAATTATATACATATATATATATTATATACAATATTCACACTGCTGAACTTGGCAGCTGGTGGACTGGAACCTGAAACCTTCTGAACCCAAGTCTGCTTCCTTAACAACCAAGCCACCACTGCCCCTTGGATCTCAACAATGGACCAGTCGCAGCCACTGTGAAAGGAAAAGAAAGCGGCGCCACCTACCATCCAGAGAAGAGGTGGAGTTGTTGGCAGAGGTGTTGAGGGCATGCAGCATCTGTTCACACCAGGTAGTGAAGCCGTCCTGAGGCTTCATGCCCTGTAGCAGCTTCAGCAGCTTCTCCTCCTCCTCTGTCCTCTTACGACGCATCATGTACTGATCACTGGACAGGACACACATTAAGTACTACAAAGTTCAAGACAAAAAGTCACTTTTGTTTTTCCCATTGAAATATTTGTATGTAGTGTCTACCTGAGAGACGGGCTGCTGCGACTGTTCTTCAAGCCCATGTTATTGTTGCTGTTGCCTCGCAGGCCGGCTTGATTCTTCACAGCCTCGTCCCACATGCCCATGCTGCCTGACGAGCCCCCACTGCCACTTTTGCTATCCATACCTCCAGGCCCACCCCACATGCCGACACCTTCCCACTGCCCTCCCATGGAGGAACTCCCCATTGACATTCCAGGATGCTAGAGACACAGACATAAAAAAGGTAATGTTTATGGGGATTTATTATTTTGTAATCACTTCTTAATCATCAGGGTTTTTTTTAAATGAAACTCACGCGGTCTCTCTGTTGTTGGGCTCTCTGCTGCTTTAGAAGCCTCTCAGCCTCCTGCTGCATTTCCATTAGAGCAAGAGTCGAGGACTTCCCTGATTTGCCGAGCCCAGAGGAAGGAACCCCGCTCCAGCCTGAGCTGCCTGTCACAGGACCCTGCTGCTGACGGGCCTGCTGCAGTAACTTCATGATCAGCTCCTGCTGCTGATGACACTAAATGAAGACGAGACACAGAAGGTCACTTGTTGATGTTGTGCTTCTTGAACATTTCTGGTTATGATCTCCTTTAGATGTAAAGCGTTATTAATCATTGGAGGGCAGGGGAACAAAACCACAGCAAAAATTAATAAATTCACACCTGCTTGCGTCTGAATAGCTCTTCCTCCTCCCTCCTTTTCTGCTCCTCCTGTTGCCTCCTTTTCTCCTCCCTTCTCTTGCGCTGCTCCTCCTCTTCGCGCTTTGCCCTGAGTTCAGCGTCTCTCCTCTCCTGCTGGAGCTGAGGAGTTTTAAAAGTTGGCAGACACGTTGAGCTTATTTGTTATTAGCGTCATTTGCAGTTTGGACAATGAAATTGAAAAGACATGTTAATTTAGATATGTATTTAAGATTTTTCCTCATGTAATTTTTCTCCACCTTTTGAAGCTGTTCGAGAGTTGGACCCTGAGTAGAAGGATTCATTGTTATGTCCCAAAGATTGGCTTCACCGCCTGAAAAAAAGTAAAAGGTGATCAAACTGATTTGATTTCTTCATCCTGCATGCGTATGTCTAAAAACGGGCAGTGGTCTATAAAGTACCCGAAGGCTGTGAAGCTGAGGTATGCATGTCCCACATGGACCCTGTATCTGGCACTGACATCGACCTGTTCATCGAAGGCATTATACCCTGCTCACTGCACCTGCAAAGAATTGAAGTGAAATTTAAAAAAAAAAGATAGAAACAGCCACAAAAAATGTCAGAGATGTTCACTTCACTCATCCTTATAGACTCACCTGTTAATGAGCTGGAATAGCTGCTGCTGCTGCTGCTGCTGCTGGAGCTGCAAATAAAGAGCTGCTGCTGCCAGCTCCTGATGCTTTTTCAGGCGCTCCTGGTCCAGGTTACCCTAGTGACATGGAGATGAAGAAAGGCAACAGATATTTCCAGTCACTTTAATGCACAAAAGATGGTGTCTGTACAAATGTACAAGAATATTTCCATAAAGTCTGCTTTCTCAATCAACATCACATTTTAGGTCTTCCTCAATTCATTCACATCAATCCAAAAGTATTTTCTAGAAAAAAAATGAGGCAACTCTCTTTCATTATTCCTCAATATTACAATAAAGGAATATACAAATTTGATCAAATCTGTCTTTGGACGCTATGGAAACTTTTTTCATTGGCTCCAAATATTTGACACAAAATCTTGCTTCAATACAATTTGTAAAAAGACATTTTTTCAAAAGATTAATGGAAATTGATAATGAGCACAGCAGACTTTAAAAGAACAAAATAGCCATTTCGGCTAAAACATGATGTAATTGTAGAATTTTATGTCCTTTAACCTTTATAACCTCAACGTTGGATGAGCTTCGACTCACAGTCCCAGCGGACCCTCGGTTGGGCTGCGGGCGCTGCGTTGGTGGTGGCTGTCTCACCAGCAGGGGCGGAGGAGAAGGCCCTG
>NC_024307.1:32105457-32128761 GCF_000523025.1 Cynoglossus semilaevis
ATTAGTTATGAATTTGCCATGACTGCTTGTTGCATTAGTGCAGGTGTTTGTCTAACATGGTTGCCCTCTTCTAGGAGAATAACGGATGTTCCTTTGTTCCCGTTTTTAAAAGGTTCTTGGTTTTTACCTCGACCGCCTCGTGTGGCCCCTCGTCCACGGACCACTCCAGCAGGGGAAGCCCCACCGACTTTTCCCGTGAGCCTCAGCACTGCCACACTATTCACAGACATGGAGAAATTTCTCTGCAAGAAGTTAAAAAGGAAAGAGCAATAAAAGAAGGAATAAGATGCATGTGAGGAAACAGCCAGATTTATTAAGCAACAGCAGCTTTATTTCAGAACTGAACTGAAGCAAGTAACCTATTGATCTTAGGGAATATGAAAAAAAAAAAAATCACTGTGTTTAGTCTGATGAAAATTACATGCTTGAAAGTTTACTGAACGCATCCTCAAAAAGGTTTGTACATTTTAAAAAACATTATTATGCACTTCATTCATCAGACAGAATGACAAATAAATGACTTCTGTTTAGCGCAAAAAAGTATCATCGTTCATCCAAGTCTTTAGTACATGCAACATTAGCCTTCCATGTATAAATAAACAATAGCAACATACAAGTAATATACCTATTGCATGTTGCCTTTGTTAGTAATTTATTTATGCTGAAGAAGAATGGACTTCACTGACTTTACTGTCTGTAAAGTTTATATTAAATGAGTACCAAGCTAGACTCACTGCCCTGTGCATGTATTTAAAAATAATAATAAGCAATAAACAAAGTGTAGCAGAAAGCTAGTTTGCACATGGGTCACTCTTAAATAACAAAACACCAAATTTAAAAGTCTGGCAATATATTTACTGTTTTTTTTTCTTGCTAATTTAGACACACCCTATGGGTAAAAACAAGGAAACTTAAACACATTTCACAAAATACATTTCTTTTGTATACAGCAACACTTCCATCAGATTCATACCTGCTCCTCCTCAGTGAGAGGCACCAGTGCCAGTGGCTGCAAGGGCTCATCCTGCAGAATAGCAGCAAACTCCTTATCCTGCATGTCTTCTGGGACCTAAAGAGAGCAACAACAAAACTGTTGAGGAGAACTAAGGATTCCCGAAACAGGTTCTGTGGTTTGTGGAGCAGTGTGTGAACAAAATAAACAATACAGTTTAAAAAAAATCAGATGCTCATATTAAAGGCTTGTGACATGTAAAACTTGATTTTGTCCTCTGACCCCAAAACATAGACATACTAACCTTGTTGTCTTTGATATAAAGTGCTAACATCTCCTCTCGGCCGTAGCGGTACTCGGCCAGCTTGTACTTTGGCATGGCGGGGGAAGGAGGGGGGGACGTCACACTCCCCCCACTGGACAGTGCACGGAGCCTGCATGAACAAAAGCACAGGGGTTTTCAATATTAACAGGCAGAATACATTTAGATAGTTTTTTTTAAATCTGGAAGTAACAGACAAGTAGATAAATCACTATCAACACATAAAGACTATAAGATTTTCTTTACAGCTCAAGGTCATTTTAAAAATGCAGTTGCAACACTTCTGAAAATGGCTCAAATACACTAGAAAAATGTTGCATGCTCGTACCATGTGAAGCCCTAGCTCGGCGCACAGGAAAGAGGAAAGGCTATTGTGCAACCATAAAGTTAATTTTAATGTTACTGGAGAAAAAAAAGTCAACCTCGCAACAGAAAGAAAAAGAATTTAGTGAATGTTCTGTAACAAATCAGCCATCCTCCTACGCAGGTCCCCCTGAATAGACTTGGCCGGACAGAGATGATACATTAGCCATTCCAATTTCAAGATTTCATTTAAAAAGCCATTACTTAGAAGGCCAGTGCCCAAGCCTGCTTCTTAACAATGACTCCATTCACATGCCTCTACAAAGTGTGTCATTGACTCACAACCCCACATCAAAACCATATGTGAGGCAAAGATGCAGCAAGAGGGTGTGGGCAGTCAGAGGTAAAGGCAGGCACCATGAAGGAGCCGTTAGAGGCATGGGGTGAATCAAAAAAGGAGGCATAAGTGGAGCAGCGACTAATGTGCAAATGAAGAGCTGTGGACTTGTGCCAAAGAGAGAGAGCTGCTCAGAAATATTTATTGCAAATTTGTACAATTCTTACTTTTAATACATGTGCTAAATTTGTCCTTGCAACAAAGACTAAGCACTAAATTAAATAAAAGGGTTACCACACTTGCAAAAGGCAATAGCTGCTGTAAATATTTTTTCTTTTCTGCATCTTGCATACATAAATATATTTTCATAAATATAAAAAAGAAAAACATAAAACATGTGTGAAGCAAGCTGACCAGCAGTGTGGCTCCAACCAATCTGTTTAAAGGGCATAAGTAGAAAAGTGGGCTGCAGGGGCCAAGGAGAGGCAAACAGCTGCAGATGTGTAAAAAGAGAAATATTCTGCAAGGCTGGCACTGCACCAAGAATGCACATAGCAGTCACAGAGCGTTGAAGATGGAAAGCTACCTCCCCCCTTAACCTACAAATTAAATGTTACAATAACACTGACCACGAAATGCACGACAGGAAAAAGAAACAGACTGCGAATGACCTCAGGCAGAGGCGATAAGGATTAGAACAGTTGTAGCCAAAGTAGTAGAATGCATCAGATTACATACATCTAATGAACTGTGAACAACTTTGATCAACTGTTCAACTGTTATTCAAGCTTAATCTTTGCACAAATTGCGACACATATGAAATTATAATTGGAAATCATAAATGATTGGATAAAGACTTGTTTGTACTTATATGTGACCCTGTGACTAGAGGATTCTGGAAAGTAAATGACAAAACATGCGGACATTAAGAAATGTGTTTAGTTACCATTCTGGGCCGAAGTTTAGAGTCTCAGCAGTCATATTCTTATGTCCACAGAGAACTGAGTATCTGGCAAAAAAAACAAACAAACAAAAAAAAAAAAAACAACAACATACAATTACCTATTTGTTTAACATGCATTATATGTACTGGCAAAGTTCTGAATGCATCCCCGCCTGCCTTACCCTGTCCAGATGATCGGAGCAGGCTGGACTTGGTTGAACCAGGCGAGAGCTGGCTTTAGTTAGGCTTAGGTGACTAGAAGGCTGAGTGGTGTTTAAGCTGTGGTCACAGAGCTCCCCAAACACATAGACAAAAAGAGAATAGCTGCCACTTTCAGGTGCTTGAGGAATACCAGGTTATCAGGTCCTAACTATTTGAGGAAGTGGGGTTTTAGGATATTTGGGAGAATGGAAGCTCCTGCTACTCACAGCCAAAAAAGAAAAAAAGTTGTTAAACTTAAAAAAAGGAACAAAAAAGAACCTTGGAACTTAACAATGGAACAAACTAAAAACCCTCTTTCTTGTTAAGTTTTCTGTCTTTTTTGTTTTACTACAGCAGTTATATGCCACAATAAAGTTAAAAATATGAACTTATTAATCCAAAAGGTAACGCAGAAACAAAAACAAAACAAAAAAAACAGCCCAAAACAATTAAAACAGGCTGCTAGAACAGCTGCCAAGAGCCGACACGACACACTATACACGACTCCTTCCTCTTCTCCAGCCGTGTCCTCTTCTCTCACTCCACCAGAAATTTGGATTGACAGATTCCCCTTCGGTGACTCCTTTATTTCCTGTCCTCCTCCCTTTGCACCGCTAAGGGGAAAAATACAGTTTGAGAAGAAAGATTAAAAAACTGGACAATCAAAATTTAAATAATCTACAAGTGAGCAACAAATAAATCAGATATTATAAGAGGCATTGACAACATTTTGCAAGAGGTCCCTCCACAGTTTTTCTGTTGTGCAAAAGCTTGAACTATTGTCTGAATTTGGTTCATGGTTCAAATTCGATCAATTCATAACAGCACACAGAGCTGGGAGAAACACAGTGGGTTTCCTCAGTTTGATAATGAAGCTATTTCTAGTTTGTCATCAGAATGAAGCAGAGTCTCTGCTGCTCAGAGATTTTCTCCATTCAGAAATATTCAGCATCTATTTAGGTGACGTCGTACTAACCAGCTGCTTTTGAGCACACAAGACAGGATGAGAACAGCGTTATCTCTGACAACACCGTTTTAGTTGTTACCTAGACATTTGGGAATTCTTTTTTTTTCCAAGTGTGATCTAGAAACGTGTGCTCAGTCGTCCCAACAAACTCTTTGTGAATGAAATTAACTTTGATCACAGGTCTTACAACAAAAACTTCAACTTAAGGGTCTATTTTCTATATAGGATCAATGCAAATGCAAAATGATACACACAGTGTTATCAACTACATCGCGATCCTCTACTTGCTGCCCTAACACACAGTTAATACACACGTTATTTACACATGCTGTGGGAAGGTTTTTGATACATTTAAAATACCATCTCAATTTCCAGCATACATTTGTGGAGGCTTCAATTTTAGGCCAGGGGCCCAATCAGCTGCACAGAGCAGTAAATCTTTTGACAAGTTGACTGACACAATTGTCAATTGGACTGTGAGGGATGGACTGCTAAAATAAAGTTTGAAAGCAAACTCTCAAGGATTCTTAAAAGCCACTGTCAAGATAACAGCAGTGACAACAATCCACCAGCTGTCTGGAATTAAACTTTGAGATATACTGCATTAAACTTAAACACATATCGGAATGTTGATTAATCTTTATTGTGATAACTTAGATTACATTTCTTTAAATTTTTGCTGAATCTACAAAAGATGAGAAAACCCAGGAACGCAGCACAATATCGGATTGGATGAATTATTGTTCTCATACAATAAGCAGAATATGCAGTAAGAGTTCTAGAACGTTTCCATCTTGCTCTTTTTTTTCTTTTTTCTTTCCCTTATTAGGTAATGTTGGCAGCTGTTTCATTTGCAGAAAATGTGGACCAATTAGCTTTCAATCACTTGTAGTATGTAAATATATACTTTCTCACTTTAAACTTTCTATAATTTCTATTAATCTCCCTATACTTGCACACATAATTTACAAAACAGACACTACTTAAGGGGAGCCAGAGCTGACAACTAAGATCGCTTCACTGTCAGAAAAGCTGTTTATATCTTATGTCATAAATTGAGAGCAGTGACTTTTATGAGAACTTTTTCTCATATTTCCTTAATAAGCCTATACATCTTTATTTCTATTAACAATGTTTTTAAAATGCCAAGAATAAAGAATTCCTGTAATTTTCCAGGACTTCACTGCAGCCTGTTACAGATATAGTTTATGTAGTTTTTATATATGGTCTATGATTACAAACAAGTAGTTACTTTGGAAGTGAAAAATTCATTTGCAAAATATAATTCAAAATAAAACAATGGATGACCTTTCAAGGTGTATAAGTTGTCAGTTATATAAATTGATCACCTCATATTTCAGGACTGCATGGAAATGATTCCATGTTAATAGAGTCTGGAAACGTTAATTCACCAACTATGAATACACACCTCTTATATGACTATATCTTAATGAAAATATCATTGGAAAAGACTTTAGCACGCTTGGGGCGTTAAAAATAAATCAATGTATTAACTGTCTACATGTAATGCGTTGTATTGCGTGGCGTAAAACATTACATTATACTGCACATTTAACAGCTATGTAAAAGCGACCTATACGCACATCCATTGATAACTTATTAAACCCATACATGGCTGGTTGTTTGGTGGTAGAAATGGCCATATCCAACCGAAATTGAGTCAACCTTACATTAGCTACCGTGGTGGTTGCACCCACATTGACATGAACGCTAAACGTCTTTCACGCCATTTGTGCAAATATAGGTATCGAACAACAGAAGGAAAAGTTGTGACTTTCACCCTATGTGGAGAAATTAGCTTTAACTCAAAAACACAACCAAGGTGGGCTTTGCTTGTTTACTACCTTTACTAGCACACGGTACGCGTTGATCGCAAAGGCCTTGGCTTGTAGGCTCAAATGACACCAGATATGATGGCGGAGGGGGCGGAGTGTTGGATCGGACTGCCCGGCCTGCTCCGCCTGTGCGCGGACGACCACCTTCACTCCGTTTTTTTGAGTGGCGCTTGGCCGAAAGCGAAGTGAACAAAACAATCACAATGGCACAATAATGTTGTAACTTGCAATGACTCACTAAAATCAATTTCAAGTGCGAAAATCCTCACATTAGTTGAGCAGTAAAATCAGTGGTTAGCATGTTAGCGCTAGCTAGCCACCTAGCTTAAAGACAAGCTGCACAGAGGAACCATGGCTTACCTTCACTGTTTATAGCTACCAGAACGCTTGTCTGCACGGCTTGTCTACAGCCAAAATGACGTCTGCATTGGTCTCTGGAAACACTGTAAACGTAGTCATTCGACAGAATCGCACTTTCAGAAAGTCGTGCTCCGTATTTTATTTATTAATTCCCCCTCTCCTCCCACGGACGCTGCTGCGTATCAGTATGTGTCTGCTGGCTCCCAGTCGCTACTCTTCTTGTTGTTTGTGTTTCGGAAACATGGCCGTCCGTGTGACACCACGTGACTGGACATTGACAAGCGGCTAACCAATGTTGTAGCATAGTATACCCACCCCTATTTGCCAGCAAAAACTCTCGTGGCGGCCGTTTGTACAAAACTGTAACGTTTTGTTTTTAATCGCACAATTTTTATGTGAACAGCGGCACTCTGTTACAATCTAGCATTGGGGATTTTATTCAATGTATAGTTGATGGTCAACTTCCCTCCCGAAGCAGCAACGCACAGACACAGCCATACAATGCATTTTCCTTACCGTTGTTTTGATAATAAACTACATTAATTTGCATCACCCGAAGAATTCAGATTTCAGACGTATTTGCGAACAACACTAGTGCATGTTTAGGCTTAAATGAACTGCATGTGTTGTTTTTGGAAGGCAGATATATAATATAGCCAGTAGAGGGGGTAATTTTACATTATTCGGACAGCACGATAACGGTACCAAGAAGGCAGTAAAACAAACGTTAATTAAAGTGAAAAAAGTCCATTGTACTAAATAAAATATGAATCCCTAAACTACTTTTACCAGAACAGTTTTAAAGTTTTTAGAACCAATGTAAATTATTTTTCTCTAATCCTTTAATATTTTAGGAAAACTTTTGCTTTACAACATTATTCTGTGCAAACATTGTTTAGAAAATCTGGTATCTGTTATAAACTTAAGAAACAGAAGCAAATATTATTATTAAAAAATAAATGTTTAAAAGATGAAAGTAGGAAACATTTCTAAACAACATTTTAATTTAATTTTACTTTTTACACATTTACAAAAAATATTAACTATTGCAAGGACAAAGACATATGTGCAGTAAAAGTGAAAAGTGAAAGGGAAGTAAAAAGAAAAAAAAACAATGTGATTGATCTTTCTTGTCTTTCAGTGTGGTAGTCTCTTGTGAAGAGGTGGATGTCTGTACAGACATTGTAGAATCAGGGAAGCCATCTGATAAATTCACTCTACCCTACTGGTTTTGCATACACATTGCAGATGCCCCATGCAGCAGTCTCAATACTTTGCTACAGCACTGCAACACAGAAAATTCCTCATCCTAACGTGAGAAATTGTAATGTTTTTATGAGTATGTAAAGACACGTCAGGTCATGATGTAGATTCCCTGGATTCCTGTTGTTTTGCGTACTATTCCACCCGAGTGAGGATGTTCCTGTTTGGCACGTCTCCTGTACTTTGTCCTGCTGATGGCTTCCACCTTGGTGAGTGCCACTGTGTCAAACAGCTTCAGATACTGCATCCATTTCTTCTACATGCAGACCCCACCTGTAGGCATTAGGGGAACCAGCTTGAGGAAGATCTGTCAGAAGTACAAGGACACGCTGCACTATGCCACGTTATATGACAGCAGCCAACGCCTTCCGCTCTATTCAGCCTACGTTTTTTAAGAAGTCTGATGGGAAGAGGAAGATGGACACACCTTGGATGTATGAGCCTCAGGTAATCAGTCTATGAATGATTCTCCTGTGTCTCTAGTTGATAACATCGAAGAGGACTCCCTACAGGAAGAAAACATGGAGTGTTAAGAATTTTATGAGGCAGATGTTTGTTACATGAATAGCGGACTAGTTCCAATTGGTTGGACTGATTGATATTGTTGGCTTCCTGGACACATGCCATCAAGATGCACAGTAATGATTTAAAATAGATACAATTTCAAGTTAATTTCCTTAATAATAATTCCATCATTTGAATTAGTCAATAATAAAATCAGATGTGAAACATGTACCTCCTTCATTTAACTTTTTGTTCCAGAAATGAAGAGAAAAATACATTTATTTTTGAGTCATTGTAATTATAAACCAATTAATTGTTTCCTGTCAGTTGATTTCTGATGATGAAGGTGGCAATATGAAAGCCCTTCCCCTGACGGACACCACCCACCCCCTCATTGAGGACAGCCAGGCTGTATTGGAGGACTATACCGACGCTGTTGGGTACAGACGTGGACCATTGAATCCTGACTTGCACCAAGCAGATCCTGATGACAAGTCCTCTACCTACACCCTGACCAGTGTGGTCCCATTTATCACAGAGTTCCTGGATTACTCTTGGAATCCATACTTGGACACTGTCCGCCGGCGTCTTAACAACTTCTGCAACGGGAAATCATTTATAGTGACAGGTGTCATGGTCTCCGGAGTGACCATCCAGCAAGAAAACACAAACCGCTTAGCAATCCCGAAGTACTTAAAGACTCTTTAAATAGACATTTAAAATAGACATTTGCATGATAAGCTCTGGTGGGCCACATAAAATGATGTCATGGTGTCAGGCCACATTCAGCCCACGGGCCTTAGGTTTGTGCTCTACAGTTTCACACTGTAATACAATACTGCACATGGTAGATAATGTTTAGTACTTTCAGATTATTGCTACAACACATAGGGCACTTTGAATGTATGTAAAACACAAAGGGAGGCTAGTTTCCATGCACACAGATGAGCAAAGAAGGGAAATGATGACATGATACAGATAATTCACTTGGTACTACAGCTGCGGCGGAAAGAGAAGTGCAAGCAGCAGACAAATCTAAAAGAAGCTGTGATGTTTGACACCAAATTTGCAAACTCTGCCTGGACCATGTCTTCAGTATTGACTGTGCTGATTTTAGTGTTGATTCAAGGAACTCAGACAGGCGTGGTGGATGACTTTAACCATCTAGAACGCTGTAAAGATTTTCTGTACATGGGTACTCCACCTCAAGGCTACCTTGGCAATTCCTTTAAGAAGATTTGCCAACGATTCGGGCATCAGCCACGCTATGTGACCCTGTATGACCCCCAAAAAACATATTCCAGTCTATTCTGCATATAGGTTTATGAAGTCCGATGGAGACAAGAAAGTGGACTTCCCTTGGATGTTTGAGCCCCAGGTACATATGGATTCAAGATTATTTTGACATGTATTTCCTGTTTGAAATAATGTAAGTAGTCACCAACTATTTGTGAGATGGCCAGTTTTTTTCTGGACAGACACATTGGGGGCAGACACTCAAATAAGCAGCATTTTTGTCTAACATTATTATTTAATGTTTATTTTGGAATCAGGGGGTGTCAGTCGTGGGCGCCAGTTGACGATCACTGTTGGGTGTAAACTAAGGCGATAAGAAATACAGTCTTCTGTGTAGCTGGAACTTAATTGCCTGGGTGATCACACTTGAGTAATGTTTCAAAGTTACACAGCTTCATTTACATAATACCCAAGATTTGTACGACATAATTTCTAATGCTTAACCAGACAAATTAGCTGGGGCAACAACTATATATATTTTGACAGTCCATCATTTTAGTGTGGGTGTTGAACTCTGCCCATTTTAAAGAAAAGTTAACAGTTACTCTCCTCCACTATCCCCTCTTTGCAGTTAGCTTCAGAAAAAGGCAGCAGTAACATGGAGCCCTTCCGACATTCAAACATGCACATGAACTTTGAAGATACTCAAGCAGTCCTGGATGTGGACAAGAACTTTCAGATTTTCTACAAGGACTGTGTGTCAGATAGCTAGATTTGCCTGTGTAAGGATTGGTATACTAAAGAATATATTTTTCACAACCCAAAAAACATGTGCAGATAGCTTGACTATATTGTTTATTGCTGTAACTCAATGTTTGCCAACAGAGTGTGTCTCACCGAGTGAAATGGTGACATATATTATGTTGAGTTAAAAGAGATTACTTTTGTCAAAAATGAGAATACTGGATACAGGATGGAGGATAAATATATACAAAAGCCTCTGATGATTGTAGTTTTTCACAATATTCACAACAATATTGAGTTTCCTTCATTTCCTGGATAACAGTGTAACCACATGGTGTCGCTGCAGCTCATTTTCAAAATAATTAGGAAAGTACTTTTAGAATGTTTACAGCACGCTTTCTACTAATGTCAAAAATGACAAAATGGACTTCAACTCATGATTTCAAATGATTTTTTTTGTCTGTAATAAGCATGGGACCCTCAATTTGCTTAGGTTTTTTTCCGGGCAGTCTGAGGCATACACAGATTATAAAATGAGGTTTGATCCAGAGATGAAACCCTTTTCCAAGCCACCCATCCTCTCTCTTGCAACTCCGTTTTCTCCATCTGACATCCATAGTAATGAGGGTCAACGACCAGCAAGTAACTGCCATCATGTCCAGTGCAAACCCCGACAATGCCCTTTGAGGAATTGTCCTTGTCTCCTCCCATCATGACTGGGGAGCCGTGCTTCTCAAAGTGCTGATGAAGCTCTACCACCGCATCCTGCTCCAACTGTGTCCCACCGTTTCTGATATGCACCAACTTGCAGGGAGTATCATAGAAGTAATCCAGGATCAGGGAGGCCTCAAATGTTCCTATCCACTCTTTGGTGCCTGAAAAAGAGTCTGGCTTGTCTCCCATAAGGACCAAGGCCTGTTGGATTTCAAGGATACTTGGTGGGGGTCTGCTTTGATACTTTGGTGGAGACAAGTTATGGCAAATCCATGAAGCCAAAGTCTCTATAGTACGGTAGCCACATCCCCATCCTCTGTCATCCTGGCCATCACATCCGTAGTGATAGTATAGATAGTCTCCTTTAATTAAAGTACATTTCAGGGGGTGTGAAAGTGGATTTGGGAGATCAATGTGGACATTTTTAATAATGCCACTTTTATTAATCCCTGTCCCGTGGACTCCATATTCACCCCAGTCTATCTGCTCACGTCCCGCTGTTGAAGTCTTTTCATCCATATTCTTAATTAGTGTACAAAATGGTAGAATACCGAATATGTAGGTAAAATATGTTACATATATAGATATTAATTTGCTTGTTTCTTCTTTAAAAAAACACCTATACGCATTTAAACTAACGAAACATGGCCAAAAATGTCAACAACCGGCAATGGCGGTGTAACAGAGAAAAAGGTCCGATTGGAAATTGGAATTCAGATTTCAGTTCCGCCAAAAAGCCGCTTTTCTCAGAAAAATACTGTATGTTAGGTTAATTTTATTTTAATTTTACAAATCAAGCTAGACTAAAACAAATTTAAAAAAAAGGTTTTCGAGAACGTAATACGAATTTAATTGAAAAAAGACGATAAAAGAGTTAAATATTTATTTATATGTATATTGGTTTGTTTTTTGAAGATTTGTCGGTGTTGTGGGCAGTACGTCAGTCACACCTGAGTCAGTGTTAATTAAATATCGTAGCAGTTTAGTTAAATTCTCCTCACCTTAACATGACTAATCAATACTTACTGACACTTTGCCAAGTCATGGTTGTGCTGTCACTGTGTTGCGTTGTTTCATTGTCTGGAAGAACCCAGCACACCGTCGGCCTTGAGTTAAAATGCGAAGAGGACGGGATGAAAATAACCGTAATGCGTCGTTTTATGGAAAAGATGAAGATCCCATTCAATCCAAAGTATCTGCGACTTGGAGCAAAGTCATCTCAGGAGACACAGTGTGGACCGAGAGGACGTGGGTTCGATTATTCGATGATCATTTCTGTAGGGCTGGGAGAGTGTGGCACTGAGTCGACTGTAAGTAAATTAAGTTCCTCAACGGAGAAACCAAGGACATGAAGCTGTTACATTCCATTTTTGTCAGTTGCAAAGTTATTCAACTGTTGAGACTGATAAAAACAAATATAAACCTTAATATGTAACAATTTACAGATGGTTTCAGAAGAAACTAAATATACTAAGTGTATTCTTAATCATAAAACAGAAGAATAAGAAAGGACAATTGAAAAAAGACAAAATATATTTGAAAAATCATAAAACTAAGTCAAATCAGAGAATTAAAGAAATCACCTGGCCTCTCTTCAGTTTCGAGGCCAGTGGCTTGTGTACTCCAACCACCTGTTGCTGTTCCCCACTGTGGCTCTGACGTCCTCTGGGAGTGTTATTATTAGAGGAGCCACAGTTGTTATACCTGTTGAATGTCATTTCTTGAGGTAAGTCTCGAAATGAAAGAAATTTTAAATTTGATCATGTATTACTTAAGTCATTTTGTGTTTTAATACATCCACTGCCTCTGTGTTTATTATTATGCCCGTACAGGGAGCAGACAGTTTCTGCAGAACCGTTAAGTCCAACATGGCTACCTATGACATCCACCATCAGTGTATTTGGCCTTCTGGACTTTTCCATTCACACAATGGAAGGTGAAACTATTATTTCACTCTAAATAATCACAATTAATGTTAGTTCTGTTCCATGGCAACATTTTGTCTGAAAGTATAATGGTTCTTTGGCTTGCAGATGACTGTACCGCTCTACGTAGTTCCTCAGTGTACCAGCAGGGGGAGGCAGTGTTTTTGGAGGCCAGAGTGGAGGCCCCTTTGCACCCTCCACTAACTGTATATGTGGATTACTGTGTTGCCATATTGAAGCTTGATCCACTCTCAGGGCCGAGCTATAGGTTCATCAACAGTTATGGGTGAATCTCTTGCTTCAGACTTACTTTAAAAATAGTATGAAAGACAAATTTCTTCTAAAAACTTCTAATAAAGATTTTACTCCATTACAGATGTCTCATGGACAGCATGTTACCAGGGTCCACTTCTAAATTCCTCCCAAGGCAGCAGGATAACAAGTTATGCTTCAGTTTTCACGCCTCGCTTTTTGAGCAGAAGTCTGCGGGGCAGGTGACAATAAGTTATTGTAGATGTTTTTTGATTATTCATTATTTTACACACAGAATTATTGTCAGTAAAACACTTACAATATTTCCTTTTATTCCTTTTCCCCATCTTAAGCAGACTACCAACCTATAGAGTAAAGCTTTTCCTGCACTTGTAGAAATACATGTTGAGTTTATTACATGGGAGTTTATTTGATCCCTTTTTTTTTTACTATATCTTTTCATTCATTTTTTTTACTATTTTCTATCCATGCATTTCATCCAACAAAAAATGTTTGTCAACCTGTAGAAGTACATATGTTATAAAATACATTTACCCCTGTTTATTATGTTCATGAAGTGAATTGGAATCAATACAATTGAATAAAAATGCCATTGCCCCCTCTCCCCCCAGATGTTCATTAGCTGCCACCTCAGGGCAACTCCGAAAGAAAAATCCCAGAGCAGCATTAATAAAGCCTGCTTCTTCCACCGGCCCACATTCAGGTCAGACTATTGACTGCTCCTTACTCACGTTATCGTAATATGGTCTTGTAGAATTTTTCACATCTGTCTGAGCTTCAAATCCTCTTATGTAAAAGCATTACAGTGCATGTTCACTCGTGTTTCCTCGTCCTTCAGCTGGCATGACCTGGATGGGAATGATTCTCTGTGTGAATGCTGTGACTCTGGAGACTGTGGCTACAGTGTGCAGGTCACTCGACCACATTCAGGTTCCACAGCTTTTTTGCGCTGCATGCTTGTGACCAGCATAACCAATGCAAATGCTAAGAAAAACAAGCGTGTGTATTTGTCTTTGATAGGAACGGAACACGAGGGTGACGCCACAGTCGGGCCACTTCACACACTGGGAGTATACTGACCAGGTCACTTAACAAGTCCAACACCAAGGACTGATGTGAACTAGACCAAGGGAGTTCACCATATTGATTCTTCTAGTGACCATTCATGAGTGCAGAGTTTTAAATAATTCATGTATATATTTACAGTTTAAGCCATGGAGCACATGCTGTGAAGGAAATTTTCACAGCTGCCATTAAGTTAAGTTAAAAAAGCATGGATTTGCCAAAGAGTGTGGCAGTAACTGAGTGTCACACTTCCACATTAAATAAAATTCAGCTATTGGTGTTTTCTATGTAGCTCCCGTGTTTTTTATTATTTCCTTCCCGATGCTTGCCTGTACCGTCAGAATACAAAACCACGTCATGAGAAGTTTTGTGTTTCTGATTAGTCCAAACTGAGCAGAGTTTTACTGTAGCCATGACATATTTGGAATATGTGAATATGAACGATCAGACGCTGGTTAAAATATGTCCATCACCTCGTGTCAGGTCCAAGAACAGGACTCAGGAAGTTTCCTAAAACGTTTTCCTAAAAATTACAACACATAGAATAACACCACCGCGTATTCGCCAGCAGAGGTCGCAACTACCGCTTCGTCAAGATTCGTCTGGGAAGCTGTACTGTACACCGAACTAAGATTCGTCTGGGAAGCTGTACTGTACAGTACTGTGAAACTGACACCAAAATGAAACAAACGCCAGTTGACTATTTTTTTATGTTGTTTTTTAACGTGATTTTTTAAAAGGCCCTAACTATTAGCCATGAAAACAGCTCATGAGAAATTGACACAGGACAGGACAATGATACAGTATGAGAATAAACAGGCCCTGGGGAAAGAATGGGGAAACATTGCTGCGAAGAAATGCAGGAGAAACACTGATATCCCCTGAAAGGAAATGTGAGGGTCTGAATGGGAAACCTGGTAAATTTCACACAGCAGTGTCTCATTTCACGACATTCAGTGAAATGCTCACTGTTGGATAACGTATGAGAAAAAAATAAGCCTTTTTTATCAATGAAATGAGCCTTGGTATTTGCACAAAGCTATTTCTGGACTTTACTGATATCTGACACATCCATTGTTAAGCAACTAACTAACCTCTGTAAATTGATGTGTTAAAAACTAAGCAGCCTCAATATATCTGTGTTATGCATTTTAGTTGTTTAGTTGTTTAATGTTTAATGCATTCAGTGGTCTGCAGGTCAGGTTTCTCACTTCTTTATTGCATTTTCCAGGACTTTTCCAGGACATTTTCAGAGTCGTACACTGATACTAACACCTTTGCCGACTACATTGAAGAGTGTTCTTTTCTAAAGTTGTACATTTACGCAGACCACTTCTATATTTCCAGCAGAGGAGTCCCTAAATAGCAGAAAAATGCAAATGGAAACTGAAGAGCTGCCCTCGAAGAGGGGGCATGCAAATTTAAATGTCCGATTTATTTTGAGCGCTGCATCACTTGATGTAGTAAAGCAGTGAGCTTCAATATTGCTTATTAAAGGACATTTTCATATGCAGTACTACTGACATCCTTTCTTTACACTTAAAAAAATAATTAAACCAATGCTAAAGACTCAGAGTCCCAAAGTTAATAGTTAATTATTATTGTTTATCTATCTATCTATCTATCTATCCATCCATCCATCTATCTATCTATCTATCTATCTATCTATCCATCCATCCATCTATCTATCTATCTATCTATCTATCTATCCATCCATCTATCCATCCATCCATCTATCTATCTATCTATCTATCTATCCATCCATCTATCCATCCATCCATCCATCCATCTATCTATCTATCTATCTATCCATCTATCTATCTATCCATCCATCCATCCATCCATCAATCCATCCATCTATCTATTCCACTTTGCATCAACTTTTCAGAAGTTTTGATCAGTGTTCATTTTGTCACATGATGATTTGTTTTTGAAGGGCAGGGTGTACTGTACGAACTACGTACACCATCAAGATTAACATTTATGACAAAAGCAGCAACTCTGAGAAATTCCTCCTATTTTGACATTTATTAATCCCATCAATTGAATGAGTCATATATGGAAAAAAGGTGTGAAACCTTGTCACTGACAATGATGCCAAACTGTCTGTCCAACGCATTATCAGACACATGATGTCCACCACCAGTGACATACAGCGTAAGAAATAAAGTACATTGTCACAGGCATTAACCACATGGTCTACTTGTGGTTAATGCCTGTTAACTCGTGTTGTTAACTATGTTATGTTTGGCTAAAGATGTATTTGAGGGTAAATCATATGGTACATATTCTTGATTGTTTTGTTGGTAACATACCTACGTATTAGTCACTACTTTTTCCTCCACTCCATCCAGACAGCTGTGTGGAGTGTAGTGAAGAGGAAAAAGGAAAATACAGATTAGATAAGACACTGACTGACCTTTCAGCTGGAAACACGACAAGGCACATAGTAAATCCCAACAAGGGGGTCGTGTTAGTCCAAGGTTGGTAAAACTGCACTAAAGAAATGGGAATATTTTCAAAACATGAAGAAACAAAACTGAATCATAAGCACCCTCACATTACGGGAAAGTCACGGATCTGCCCTCCCCCGGGGCTGAAGGAGTCACTCTGACTGGGGTTTGTAGATACTTTTTTGTGTGGGTTCACTCCAGGTACAACATTTTCTCCCACAGTCCAACATTAGGAATTAGTATAAATCTCCTCATTCTAATCCACTGTGAGATCACCATCCAGTAGTTTATCTGTCTCATTCTCACTCATCCTTATCTGCAACATAATTTTGTCTATAACATCAACTATTTCTCTTTAGCAAACGGCCAAAACTTTCACTTTCATTCCCAAATTTTGTTGGAATGAATGTGGTTTCCCAAAGTCCACATCTTCCTCTCTGTCATATATCAACAGGAAGATGACAAAAGAACAGCAGGATTGAAATGGAAAATGTAATAAACAATAGTGAGACCTGCTATGATGTATGGTTTAGAGACAGTGGCGCTGTCTAATAGACAAAAGACTTGGAGGAGTTGGAGGTGACCATAACGGACAGAATTTGAAATGAGCAGATCAGAGGGACAGTTAAGGAGGAGCAGATGGGAGATAAAGTTAGAGAGGAGAGGTGGAAATGGTATGGACGTGTTAGGAAACAATGAACGTGTTGGACAAAGGATGTTGGAAAAGAAGATTTATGGAAACAGCAAGAAGGACATGGAGATTGTTGATATAGCGGTAACAGTGAGAAAGAAAGAAAAAGAATATTCTGTATTAATTTACAGTACCTGCTAAACACCAATTCCAGCGTAATCTGTTAAGCCAATATATACAAACATTCCTCTTAACCTATTGTCCAACTCAAAGCTAAGGACCGCTACACATCTTTCACTCAAAACTCACATTTTTTGAGGGTCTACAGATTAGTGATGTTCGATACCACCAATTTCCTTTCCGATCCGATACCGAGTAAAATTGGGGCTGGTATAGCCGATACCGATATCGATACTGATATATTATCATTTGTCTTTTAAATAAAAAAAATGTGTATTTCAAATCATACCTTCTTTAAGAATCCAAGGCAGAGTATTTTTATTTATTTATTTATTTTAAACTCTGGAGTGTACTGAGGTAGCTGCCTCATTTACTATACAGTCAACACAACAATAGAAAAACCTGAGAACACAATCATATAAAATATGTCAAAACAATGTTTCAAACTCTGAAAACATGTTATTTGTAAAACGAAAATAAAAAAAATAAATAAAATAAATAATCTGAGGAGACATTTGTGACCCGAAAGAGTCAGATTTTTTCAGTGAACCGAGCCAAAAGAACCGGTTCTCTAAAAAAGAGCTGAAATTCCCATCAATAGTGACTGAGTGAGAGCACGGAGTAGAGCCCCTGTGCTTACGCATGACGCACACACACCCAGGCGGAAGAAGAAGTAGTCCCACCAACCGAGCGACGCTTAGACAATATCTCAATAATTTGGATACTTTTCACCATGTTTCTGTTTAGGATACACCTCATCTCAGAATGCGTAAGTATCAAAAGTATCGATATTTTGATTTCAGAATCGATTTCAGAGCATAAAGATCCAGAATCGGAAGTATCGATATTTCAGGATCGATCCGCACATCACTACTACGGATGCCAACACTAACACTGGAAACAGAGCATTGCCACCAGAAATTCTAGAGGCAGTCTTGCACAGTATAGCTCACATAGGGTAATAGCTTCAGCAGTATAAACAATAAAGTGACCATTTTCAGTGAGAATAAATTGACCAGGTTTAAGTGCACACAGAAAAAACAACAGTTCACAGTCTAACTATATACAATAAGAGGCTTGACAATAAGTAGATTATGAGTGGGTAGTATGTTGGAAAAGTATTAACATTTATAGCTATGTATCGTCTTGTATTGTAACAGTCTGATGGCTGATGGGAGGGAAGACACTGTGGTTGTAGCAGCCTACTGCTGAAATAGCTGCTCAGTGATCCCACAGTGTCAAACAGAGGGTGAAAGGGACTGTCCGTAATGGATTTTAGCTTGGTTAGAAATCCTCCTTTCTCCCTCATCTTCTAGAGCACAGGTGTCAAACTCAAGGCCCGTGCCAAGCTGTTTTGTGTGGCCCGCGGGATCTTAAAAAGCATTTAGTAAAGTCCATGCAGCAGAGTTTCTTAACCTGAGAAATTAAAAGTTTTTTTTTTATTGCACAGCAATGGACACTATTTGTAGCTTGAATACATTTTAATCAATTGCAGAAACATGTATTAGCCAGTTATGGAGTAGTGACATCTATACCAGTGGTCCTCAACCTGTTTTGTTCCAAGGACTGGTCAACATTTGTTAGACTCTACAGTATTCTGTTTGAGTCTGAATGATATATTATTTTAAAATATTGCCAAATTATCTTTAAATAAAGAAAGTAAATGGATATGACAGTTTGAATTAAGTAAATTAGTAAAATTTAAGTACTTTTTTTCACTGTGACCAATGACCTATGGACTAGTACTGGGCCGTGGACTGGGAATTGGGGACCCCTGATCTATACAGTCTTCCAGTTACAACTGGCCCTTCAAGGGGAACTGAATTACTGATGTGGCCCCTGGTGAAAATTAGTTTGACACCCCTGCTCTCGAGTCTCTAAGGAACAGTTCACAACCAACTTCTCTAGATGATTTTATGTCCTTAGCAGTTAAACAACTCCCAAAACAGGTGATGGCGTAGAATAGTGCAGACGCCAGAGTCATAAAAGGTTCTGAGGAGTGTCCTGCACACGCCAAAGGACCTCAGTCTCCTCAGTAGGTGGGGATGACTTTGACCCTTCCTGTACAGGACACCAGTGTTTGTAGTCCAGTCCAATTCATTGTTCAAGTGAACACCCAGGCATTTGTAATCCTTGACGGTCTCTTTGTTGTTGCCCTAAATGTTCACTGATGTATGGTGGGAGACTTTCCTGTGGAAATCAATAACTCTATCAATCTCCTTGGTTTTGGTGTTGTTGATGTCAATGATCACTGACTTGTGTTCCATATCAACTGTGTCAGATACACGCCCCACAATGGCTGTATCATCTTAGAACTTCTGTAAGTGACAGTTGTCCATATTGTATTTAAAGTTCCTTGCAGCACTTACAATCAATCAGTGTCAGGGAACTCTCCTCAATCCATTTCCTCACAAATATAATAGTGGAGGGTTGTTTTCTCACTATTGGAATGTAAGCTGGGATCAAATAGATCAAGTTGTGATCAGAGTTGCCCAGCAGGTTGGGGAGAGTGAGTTGTATGAATCCTTTGTATTTGGATTCATTATGTTCAGTGTTTAATTGTCTCTAGTGTGGCAATCCACAGGGTCTGTGGATTGCCACACTAGAGACAATAAAACTTGTGTATTAATGTACATAAATCCAGAGTAAAGGCTCTTCAGACTTCCTTAGAGGCTTAGGAATAATACGTACAGCACATACACATTGCCTAGCCATGACCTACTGAGATCAGGAGGTGTACCCAGAAAGTGTAGAATGGAGTATTTGTCAGCTACAGAACTAAAATGCACATTTATCATGCATTTATCTATACTTTCCTACAGTGATTTCAACTGTGCCGGTGATGATCTTTCACAGTACATTGGTGTTCCATGGACAATTATCAAATTTACTCAATTGGTCTAAAAACAACTGTTTTTTTTACTGATAATAATCAACACAACATGGCATGTAGAACCGTACTCTTCAACTGAGTGGCAGCAGATGGCTACAAAAATGAAAAAAACAAAAACCAAACAGACAGTCAGAGCTTCTGTAGTTCTGCATTTGTGTCTTTCTTGAGACACAAATGTTGTGTTCAACTAAACATGACAATATTTCACTATAGATACATAAATTGTGACTAAATTAAACCAGAAAATCGGTATATACCATTACATATAATATTTGTGACATTTTGTGTTTGGTGGGGCTCATGGGACTTTTTGAAAGTAAAATGTTTGCCGTAGTTTAAATAACTTTGGGAGTCACAGTGTTAAACGGTTCTCCAGCTCACATAATGCAAAAGTAAAGCACTTCGCAAAAGAATGAATACATAATCATTTCAAATGAGATGAATATTCCTTAACATCTTAAGGTGAGAACAATATTCATCTCATCTACAGGAAGACTAATATGGTAAAAGAATGCTGGCTGTTTTCTTCGGCATTCAATTCATTCATTGAAAAAGGAGAAGCGAGCACACCTCTTGAAGATTGAGTAGGAAAGGAAACCTGCGTTATTCAGCTGTGCAGCGTGTACTTGTGCTAAGAGTGATGAAAGGGCAACTGGATAAGAGTAGGTGCCAGCTGCGGTGTCACATAATAACAATGCAGCTTAGCAACAGGGAGGGCATCAGAGAAAAATCCTGACCCTGCAAAACAGCCCCAGGCCCAAGAAATGATCTATGCACATTAAAGAACAAACTCCTTAAGAGTGTTCCTTATGTTTTTTGACATTTTTATTTTTCATAAGATTCTGAACAGGATAGCCGGGATAAACAAAAAATCATATCCCCTTCTGCAAGATTTTGAGCGGAATCTACCTTGGAGCAGGCTCCGAGCGTGGTAATAATGTACTTGTTTGCAGTTGATATTGTCATGACATACGTACATTCTGTGGCCTGAGGTGGTTAAATATTCCCTATACATTCTACATTCTTTGCGGGGAAGTGGTGGCTTCTGGGGTAGTGGTGGCTTAGTGGTTGAGGATGCGGACATGGGTCCAGAAGGTTTCAGGTTTGAATCCACCAGCTGCCCAGTTACCACTGAGGTGCTCTGAGCATGACACCGTCCCCACACACTGCTGGCCCTGGGCGCTCAAAAAGCTGCCCACTGTTCACTTTGGTGATGGGTTAAAGACAGAGGTCACATTTGGTTGTGTGCAGTGGTGTGCTGTGTCACAATGACAAGGAGTTCACTTTATTTATTTATTTTTTTTTTTCCAGTAATAACTGTAACAGCAAGCAGCCTACAGCACTGGCATTGTATTGAGCCAGTGAGTGGCTCAACTAGAATATCCAGGGGTTAAGTATTTCGTGTCCTGGAATGCTCTTCTCAGTCATCGCCGCCACCACGGGATCACTACAAGTTCAACAGAGTGATAAGACTCCTGTCACCATGAATGCCTGTAAGCTGAAACAATAACTTCCCACCTCATCAGTGCCTCCTGCTATGGCTCCTGTGTCCCCTACAGACAGTCCCTCATTCTTTTATGTCAGCTTCCTGTCTTGTGTCGCGCCCCTTTTCATATACAGTCTATGGTCGCGCCAGAGGAGCAAATCTGACTGGCTGCAAGCCCAAGGACTAAGATGTGAAGAATGATGAAGATGTTTTGCATACTTTCAGTATGTTCTTTTTTTTTTTAATTCCTTCTTCAGAGTACATTGTTCTCACCAGCCACGGTCATTTTGTTCATCAAAGCACATGTTTTCATCAGAAGCTTTACATCTGCCCTCCTACTTTTATTTACCTAGTAATCAATCGCAGTCCATTCTTACTAAGGAGTCACTGAGGCTGGACTCCTCTGCCCCCGCATCCCCCACACATCCCTGACCTCCCGCCCCAATCCCCTGCACTGGTCATGAAGCATGGCTCGCAGCACGTACCTTGTCTCCCTCTCTCTCTTTTCATTTTTACTATATCTCAGTCTTTGTCTCTCTCTCTTTCCTCTCGCTCTCTAATGTTTGTGCAGACATAAGCAAACAGCCCTGTGAGCAAACAGAGCTCCAATCTGTCAACACTGTCCTCATGGTGTATTACCTATGAAGTATTTAAGCTGACCCATGGCATAACGCATTTAATTAAAATTTTGGGTGAATGTTGAAGTAACATCTATGATGAAATTTCTATCACAATTATAATTATTGATTTTGTGGTATGAAAAAAAAAACCAACAACAAACAATCAAGGGTTTTTGGGGACAGATTGCTAATTTTACCTGTAGTAGAGTGGTATTTGATCTTGACATTACAAATATTTACATTGAGTGTGCACACATGCCTGCGTGCACGTCATACACGCAACTCACACAGGATTACAAAATACCTATTGCATGTAGGCTTTTATCTGGACTTCCAAGTACTTGTGTAAGAGAAGTGTGTCTCTTGACGTTGCACGTTAGACCCTAGTAGTGTATATGTAGACATACTTTGACTTCCTGTCTGACGTAAAAAGCCATCTGTAACCCCTGGAAGGCTCCCACTACCAAAACCTCCGCCCTCCAGCTCTCCCTGTGGAAGGAGGGGAAGGAGACGCTCACACACGTTTCCAGGAAACTTCAATATATACTGTATATAACCTTTGCACTGGCTCCAAAGAGGCTGATAGAGGTCAGGATGAGACTAATGCAAGGAAATGCAAAAAATACACACCTTTGAATTTCATTTTCTAATTTTGGTTTTGTAAGCGAGTTAGAACATTTCTTTAAAATATAGTTTTAAAAAAGAATAAAACAGTCACTAGAGTTATAATTTCTGCTAATTTCTATCAATTTTGTCATTAGGACCACTGCCTGCAGACTGCCTGTAGTGTATTTCCAGCCTATAGGTTGTCAGAGGACATTTCAACATAATCCATACATTCATTTTTTCCCCCCTAACATCAGCCACAGGCAGAAACTGCCACCAAAGCACTCATTGTGAAGGAAGAATATTTTAAATAAGGACATGTCATATTGGGTGAAGAGCAATGACACTCATAGTTTGAAGAAATATGCTCTATCTATCTATCTATCTATCTATCCATCTATCTGTCTGTCTATCTATCTATCTATCTATCTATCTATCTATCCATCTATCTATCTATCTATCTATCTATC
>NC_024307.1:32131975-32145896 GCF_000523025.1 Cynoglossus semilaevis
TCCATCTATCTATCTATCTATCTATCTATCCATCTATCTATATCTTTACACAGTTTGATGAAGGATACTGAGTCTTCCAGGTCAACTGACTTATTAAAAAAATAATTACAACACTTTAATCTTGGGTTTAAAAACAGAAAATATCACAGTTGTACTGTGATCTATCGAATATTACCACCATTTCATGCAAAGACTAAGACACAGCTGTAGCAATACACGTATTATCTTGCAATGGTCACACACAAAAACAGATGAGGACAATCTGTAGAGATGCAGATCACCCTCACCAACGACGTGTATAGTAATGAATAATGGTAATGATTTTTGAAAAACTATGACGTGTATAGTAATGACAAAAATAATGGTAATGATTTTTGAAAAACTATGAATGTAATACATTCAGCTCTTTTCAGAGAGAGCTGCCATCTTAAGTCAATTGTTTTAAGTTAAAGGGTTTTTATTACTATCTGCTCCAAACTGCAGAAGTGATAACTGGCCTACCCCTGTAAGGCAAACACTATCTCAACGTTTTACACCCAAAACATGTTGTAGTAAAGTGTTATTACGTCACTCGTTTCGCCTGGATGCCATTTTTTTTAAAAGATCTCTTAACAACACTCACAACAAAAAAAAAGATCTCTTAACAACACTCACAACAGAGAATCACTGCGTTTAAAAACAAATCTGTTTTCCACTGGTGAAACTGGAAATGCACAATTAGCCTGTTTTCAATTGATTGCCTGTTTCCTCATCCTTAATTTGTTTACCTTCGCAGGGCATTTCCTTTAATCACAACACAACAAAAGCTGCGTCAACCAGATCCAGTGCCACACCGACCTCTGCGTGCACGAGCGCCAGGGCCAGCGCGCTTTAGGGATGTGAGTGTGTCACGGTGGGTCAGAGGGGGTGGGTGTTTAAGGTACACCTGTGCGTCACACAGCCCACTCGCGAAGTGATGTCTCGTCAGGTACAGGATGCACTCTGCACACAACATCAACCCACTCTTCGTTATCGATCGGCACACATGCTCCGAGTAAACCTCACAATATTTTCACTTCATTCATCACGACCAACTCTTCCAGGAGTTTCAAGAACACGTTTAGAGGACGCGTGATGGTGCGTCTGCGTTAACACCCGTGGTCAGTGAACGCGCCCTCTCTTTAAAAAGTGATCTTCAGAATGAACTATATCTTTTAATAATCTATTTGACAGCAACATAAACCGACGTTTCGCCTCCCGATGTCTTTGACTGTAACAGCTGACTGTCTCTGAGAACCATCCAAACAATGGATGGGAAGTCTCTGCGCTGCTTTTTTGAGACAATATTTACTTTTTAGAGCAACTGTTTTATAAACAAGGATGGCCTATTATTTGGATCACAATGAAAGAAAACATTTTCGTCTTAGGGGGGGGGGGGTAGATTAGATTGTCGTCACAGAAAAAACAGTGCCACTTTACTTTTCAAGTAATTAATAAAAGAACAAACAAACAAAAAAATCAAACAGGATCAGTTTTTAGAAACACCTACCGGATAAGTGCAAGAGATTCACAAAAGAGCTCCGTTTCCAATTAATGAGCAATAGACGGACCTATGTGCCAAACCGCAAGGAGCCAGTGAGAGGCTATGAAGATACCGCTATGGAGTTTCCCAGTGAGTTATTATGGACATGCCTTAATGTTTTTCCCCTGTGTAGCCTGCCTTTGGTCATTAGTCTATTTTTACGCTTTAGGCAAAAGCACGGGTTGATGTTTAACCGCACCCCGCGGTGCGCCTTTTGCTCTTCGGTTCAATCACGTTATCGCTAAATCCTCGGGGGAGGCAAATAAAAGGTTTTGCCAAGGCACAGCAGTGATGCTAAATCTGGTAGGTGTCTTCAGTACAGATCCGTGCAGACCACTGATCTGAGCTGCTGCACACGCTGTGGGATCCGGGACCCGCTGCGCATTTTTCCGCGTCGCCCTGACTTTTGACTGGACACGACTGGATGTGCCCTCTCGTTTGAGACGTGACGCGTGTGCGCCTTTTGTTCACTCTTTCACGATGTTTTTAAAAGATGTGGCACCTGCTTGTAGATGTTGCAGAAATCGTGTAGAGGTAAGAGCGCTTCAGTGTTGTACAATGTGCTGCATCAGTCTGTATAATTGTAGAGTATCCATGGTCATTTAGCAAGGATCCATAAAGTATGGATGGATTTTTATGTATTTGCCTTCTGTTTGTGGGTTTCTTGTGATTGTATTTTTTTTTTTAAATCAGACGTCTGCTCTCCTTAATGCCGTCTTTCAACTTTCTAACAAACTCCAGTACCTTCTGAACACCACTGAACACTATTTATCATTTCATGGAAATGGTGTGCCTCTGCGTGTCATGCTGTTTCCCAGAAAACGCATGCACATTGAGCTATACTGCGCAAAACTATAATATTCTCAGTAATCTGTGAATTATTTTATTCACCATATTATCATTTTCTAAAAAAAAGTACAGAAACTTAATAAATGCAAATAACCTTCATTGCTGTTGAAGCTGACACACGACATGATGTTGGAGAGATTTAGGAGTTTAATTTTTTACTTTTGTTCACTTTAGTCACTATGCTGTTCCATGACAAGTCAGTGGGTTTATCTAAGTACGTAAGCTGAGAGTGCAGTCTTTGTCCGGCTCGTCACATCCTTATGTCAGCAGAAAGGAGGATTGAGTCGAAGATGACATGAGGAAATATCAGTGGATCCAAACAGGACCTTATGTCACCGGTGTGTCATTTGATATTGACTCACATGTTTGTCATAGGGAAACCCTATGAAATAATGGTAGGAATGAATTATCTCCAAGCCAAGATCTATTTAAATAGTATCTCATTGTCAGTGCTTTGTGCCATTTAGCCGAACAAGAGCCACACATGTCCACCTGCTTTACACATCTGAGTTTAAGTAGCACGTGTCAAAGCCGCTCTTTCACACAAGCATCCGTTCAACTCTCTTTAAAGCATCTGTCACCTATTCGGATCGGGGCTTGCTGTTACTCAAGCACTGCCACTTGCGGTCCACAGCTCCCAATTTAAAATAGTAACATGACTTTGGCAGCTTACGCCAGAAGACAATACTGCATGCTAACATTTAGTTTGGCCACAGTCCTGGAAAGCAAATCCCCCCACCGTAAAGAGAGCAGGGAGAGATGGAGAGAAAAGAGTAAAGGGGGGACGCACGCATCTGTGCTCGTGCACACGCGGCTCAGATCGATCCATTCTCACGTAGGCAATGGCGGAGGTGAAAAGGTCGCTGGTAATCCTCAAGCTGAGTCACACACACTTATTTAACAAAGTGGCCGCATTCTAGAGAACGGCAAAAGCCAGGGCATTCATTAACTGCAAACATCACTTTGAAACTTTTCTATTTGCTGGATTCATGTCAAAATGATTTAAGAATGTTTTTTTGAATGTGGAGCCATAATGTAGAAAGACCTCCTAGTCTTGTATAAACTCTAAGGTGGAAGTCTAAGAAGGACCTTGCTGAGATACATCTACTAGTAAATTTCAGTAGTGGCAGACCTGAGTGTAGCGGCCACTTTGACAGCCAGCAAGAGTGACAAATGGCCCAAAAATATAGTAAAGGACATTTGTATTGTATTGTCTCGGTTAGTATCAGATTTCTGCATTGCTTTTAACCTAAACCTATAAGTAACAGCGATCCTATAAGGAGCCCAACGCCCCCAATTTTGTTAAGTCATTAGCAACTGGACATGTTCCTATATTCAGTGAATGAGGAGAACATGCGTTTATTCAAAATGGAATTAGTGCTTAGTTTATGTTAAAACAGCAATCTCAGCACAAAGACGTGAATTACTGCATGACCACCGGGCCTTGGCCCAAAACAAAGGACACAGGTCCGAGTTTCAGTGGATTTCAGAGTTTCACTGTATAATCCAAAAGGAAATATTTAAATAAGAATAACTGATGCAAAGCAGATAGGGATAGTGTACTGGCAAAGAATACTGAAGGACTTAAAGACATCCTACCAGAGGAGTTGGCGGAAGTAGCTAGATAGAAGAGAGATTCCTCTGCCACTGTCATCCAAATGAGACAAGATCTTTTTTATTATTATTATTTTTCCTTTTTTGAATAAGTAACCTAAGTAGGGTTAGGTTGAACTTTATTAATCCTGCACTGCAGAAATTATTTGATAATTCTGTGCAAATGTATGGACTGAGCCCTCAGGAGAAGGCACAGGTTGCAGCTTATCAGAAGCCACACTGTAGTTAAGAGCTTCTGCTGCACAGGCTGATGTAAACTGTTAATTAGCAAACAAGGACGCTGTGCTTCCTACATCAACAGTTGCTGCAACCGATGGCTACTACCATGATTGGGGGACACCTGAATTGGGTTGAAATTATTGGGAACCCATAGCAGAAACCATTTTTCATTTATGTTAATCACGACCTTTCATCAACACCTCACTGCTGTATCGCTGAGTGTATTCAGTTTACAAAACATAGGCAGCGGTTCTGCTACCATGTGCAGTTTTTCAAATACGGACTGGTTCCTCGTCTATGAAGCACAATGAAAACAGATGTTCAAATGTGTTCAAACGGATTCCAAGTACCTTGACTAATTAGTGGCTGCCAACCTGTAACATCATTTAACGATTTAAAACTGAATTCATACTAGTTATCTCGATCTGGACCCAGTTTGACCTGTCGTCTTTGGAAAATCCCATGTATTCACTCTCATGCTTTTGCGTCACACATTTAGGCTGATGTGAAAGGATGCATTCAGCATCTGGCACGGAAGAATAAGGCTCGATGCCCACAGGACATAAACGGCAGAAGAACTCTGTTTGACTGGTTCAACTTCAGCTTGGACATACTTTCCATTTGAAGTTTCTCTATCAACTGTCTACGTAACGTCACATTCACTAGTCTGATTTTACTAAAAAGAGCCTGGCTACTGTACATCCAATTACATGATCAGAATGTTAGTGTAGCTGTGTTTGCTTGAGACATGTAATGTTGATTCAATAATGAATCAGATGACTCACATACTGCGCCACATTGAGACGTGTCAATGGGGATTTTGGATACGATACATTATATATATATAAACATTATGACATAATACGATATGCTATGAAATGATAAAAAGATGCAACTTAAGACCTTGCATGGCCAAGGAAAAAAAAAGAACGAAAGCATACAGCTTAAACATACAGTGAACACAAGCACATTTAGCCAATCAGAGCATGACAGCAATTAGAAATAGTAATCATTGTATAATATTTAACAGAACACTATATTTTCTTAAAAAAAGTATGATTGTTATTTTGGGGGGTTGGAGAGGGTTATTATTCTGACAAATTATAGTTGTCACTCTTTCACAAAGACATTTCTTTATCCTTAAAACACTAAAATCTTACTCAGCATTGGAAAATGTGGCATTTGTCAACAGCGGACAGGAGTTTCACAGGAGACTCCGAACAAAACGTTTTTTGACAAAGGAACAAATTTAAGGCAACAATGTAACTGTAAATGTTTAAATGGTTGCTTTCTGTTTACAAGTTAACATAGTGTTATATAAACTGGTCTATAGCAACACAAACCCAGAGCTTGTAGCATATTTATGTTAATAAAAATGTCACAAAGGAGACAGAACCTTCTTAGCAGCCTACAATCCATAACTACGATCATGTCATTATGAGCCTCTTTATGTTTATTCTAATAAAAGTATTTCTTCAATTTATTTATGTATTATATTGTATCTTTTTTATGTTCTTGTGTTTTATATTAAGAATATTATCGTAACTATAGTTCTGAACAATTTGCTAAAGTCATGTTTGGGCGATTGAGTCTCAGTTTCCAGTTTGAGAAGATTTAAGATTAAGTTTAACTGGCAGATAAAACCCTCAGCAACTTCAACTTCAGAGCTTTTAGAAACCATAACAAGACCTGGGTATATAGAATTGTTGGCTTATTTATACTTAATCACTGAAATGCCCATAAACATTGTCCAGTAATTACCAACTATTGAAACAAGGAAAATATTTATAGAAAGTCTGTGTTTGTGGGTTAATTTGTATCTTACATGTTCTCCTGAGCTGCGTCCTTGTTCAAACATGTCATCACGTGGATTTTGATGTAGCCTTTGAATTGCTGTGTCTCTCTGTGATGTGCAGGACTTCTCGCCTTGTTGCTGATTTTGCTGGAGTGGACCCAGACAGGTCTCCTGTACCCTCTCAGGCCGATCTGCGACCGGAAGGTCCTAGAACTCTTCATAAAAGAGGCAAGAGATGCTGAAGATGCTATGGTGAGAGAGAAAAGCATACATGTAATCAGACTATAAAAAAAGTTAAATGCTGGAATGTTTTATTGTTTACCTACACCTATGCTTTTGCTGCTCTTTTTTTGTAGAAGTCCTGCAGTGATGGATGCAGCCTATCAAACTCTGTCACAGTTCCTAAAACCCAAGTCGTCTTAGACTTATGGGAACATAAAAACGTAAGTAAGCTGGCAAAACAAAATATTCTTTAGATTAAACATTGTACTTTTATCACATTGTAACCCATCTATTTTGTTAACGCAGAGCACATAGCCCCCTTCTTGACCTGCAGATGGTAATAGGTACATATTTGAAAGCTTCATCCCATTATTATCCCATTATTATAGTTTACTGATGTAGAACGTTGTTTTAAAAAATCTATTTATCTACAATCAAACAATTTAACAATTTAAAAATTAAATAAATTACCACGGGGCATAACAAACGCACATGATTACAGACATGTGAGAGCCCTCTGCGTGTGGGTGTTGAATGAGCCTAAACGAATGCTAAAGACCTAGCGCCTGGCTAGCGCTAAAGCAGACTTCGTTAAACGTTCTAAGCCGTAAATAACTACATACTACATAACTAAGAAAAGATACTTGGTTGCTTAACCCCGCTTTATGAAAATAATAATTTTAAATGTTTACAGAAAAGTACGGGGTTAGGTTACTAATCCTGTTAGCTTGACAGCGAGTATATGAGGCTCAGAGGGATATTGCCTCCACCTGGTGGAAATGTTTTTCAGTGCAAAATATTCCATTTAAAATGAACGACGGGTTGACGTTAAACTAATCTATGGTTTATTTGTGAGAAAATTATACATGCTTTAAGCAGCTACAGATAATACACCAATAGACAATATCTTTAACCAACATTGATTGATTCAACCAAAACATTGATTATGTGCCTGATTGTACTGTGTAAATCCACTCAAACAGTCAAAAACCAGATTAAACCAATGATAACTTTATCTTAGATTATATAAACATTTAGAAAAGAGGCATACAATATATTTTTAAAAATTCCAATACTATATTTAGGAAGATTTGAACTCTTCACAAACTGTATTTCTGTTATAAATTGATCCACTTTTTTTATTTTCAATGTCCAACATTTCCAATGCAATGTCATGGTAAATTTTGGAGACAATTTTCCCTTTCATTGACGTGAAAGAGACAAACTAGCTGGATCATAGATTTTTATGATAACTAGATCGAAATTCAACCTATGATGTACAATCCTGGTCCCCTATTTTACTGTAGATGAGCACCTTGTTCCATTTAGGGGGTGCTATTCTTACACGTCCAACAGCTCTACCAATTATGTTTTTAGTGGATTTACACAACATCATCTTTGTAAACAAACTCTGCACAGATATTGCATGACACATTAAAGTGTCCAGAGGTAGGGTAAAATCACAATGTTCTCTACTTAGGTATTCTGTTGGTGTTGTACCTGCTTTGCTTGTTTCCTTTCTCATAAATTAATATACTGTACATTGTAACACCTGATATTTCCTCGCTTTTCACAAGGAACTTGAGAAAGCCCAGGAGGTGCAGTCTGGCCTATGGCTTATAGAAAAGGCCCTGAATTTGCTACGGACCAACGTCAGAAACACAGCACTGCACAGCCATATAGACAACTCTATTAGAAATCTGGGCAGCCTCAACGCTGTTCTGCTTCGTCTCAATATCCAGGTGAGTTCAATTATGTCAGTTTAGTTGCAAGTGCGGAAAATCAAAGAATACTTTTATTACCTTTATAATCAGGGGATTAGTCAATTCATGGCACACCACGCAAAATACAGCTTCACATGCACACACTCAAAACTACAGCCTAGCAAATGTTAAATCATTCATGTCCTGTGATAAAGATTCACGTGTTTATAATAACATTTTAAAAAGTTTTGTTTAATTAGTGCTGCACCCAAATAGTGCAGTGAATGAGGTTGATTTGTAAACATAACTAAGTAGACCTGAGTCTACTTAGAGTCATGTATGCACAGATGTGTTATGTCATTTATTAAATAATGTGGTGACTTTTTATTCACTGCGTTGGATTCTGATGAAACTTGGCAATAAAGGAATGTCATGGGACTTCAAGCTTTAGGCACCTAACTGTTGTAAGTTGTGACAACACTGCCTTTGAAATGATTCAGGCCCACACTGCAAACAGACCAACAGAATATGAGTGAGCAATCTGTCCAGCTTCTGGGGTCCTTGAATCTTAGTCACATGGCAACCAACGAGAAAAAAAATCAAGAAAAAACATGAAGAATGTACGTTTGTTATTTAAAATACAAATATATGTATGTGGGTCAATGACATGCATATTTTTATGTTAATCTATTCATGACATCTTTCACTTTATTCTACAAACCTTATTTATTTTTTAATACATTATTCAACAAATTAAAATAATTGTGTTCGAAGATTTTCATCTCAAACCCCTAAGATATCAGGTGGTGCAAGTGTCTGAGCAAATGAGCAGAATAGTGTCTGGATCTTTTTTTTTTTTTTTCTAATATCAATAGTTTTCAAAGTGTTAAAATAACTGCACGTTTGTCCAGCACTTTACATTTCTTAAATATCAGCCTGGCACAATGATAAACAATGGATATTTATGTTGAAGTGAACAGACAATAGCTGTTAACAGGATGTTAACGTGCCAAAGGACCCTAAATGACCCTTGAGACTCAGCTGAAAGGTTTGTAGATTTCTATCAAATGCTGATTTAAAAAAAAAATACTTTCAACTCATATGTAGGCTGGTAACTTTCCATGTCAAGAGGTAGAACTAATGCATATGTATACTGTTAAAAATGAGTTAAAACAGTAAGAAAGATATTCAATAAATTAGACACATTGTCCTGGACTCAAAAATATACCTATCATCTATATTGGAAATACTGAAGCTTTGTCAATTGAACCCCCAACACACACACTGTAAAGGGCCTTCAAAAATAATGTTTTGTTTTTTTTATCTTCTTTTAGGAATATGTTCCTCCTACAAATACAGCCGATATCAGTGGAACATGGGGAACCTCCTCTGCAACAGATCTCTTTCCGGTCTACATCAACTTCTTGCGAGGCAAAGTGAACCTCCTTCTCAAAGAGGCACAGGCTTGTCAGACTGATGTCAGCTGATCTACTGTATTGCACTCTGGGCAGAACGTGTTTCTGTTTCCAAAGTCAAGAGGAGAAAGTTGTTAGCGTTCTGGACGATGGTTGTGGCGTGGAAAGAAATTCACAGCTGTCCTTGCTAAAATGTAGGAAGAAAAAAAATCACAGCTAGACTGTGGATGGACAGGGGATTCTTGCACTTTGGACCGTTCATTTGTCCAATGGCCTTGGTAAAGAACAAAACGAAGCCTTGTGGATGCGTCGCTCCAATTGTTGTTCTACTGGCACTGGTTCTCTTGCACTTTGTGTGTGAATGTACTTCTTGTTTGTGTGAGTTACTCCACATAGCGAGCATTTGATTGTTTTACAGTACCTGGGTCTGCACCGACAATCGAGTGAGTTTGGGAGTGGAACGCTCACAACACATGTAATGCACCAGGAAAATTGGAGGATTTAAAGGCTGTGACTGGGTGATCATTTTTAAACATGACAACAAAACATAACAATTGTAATTGAAAAACAATTGAGGCTTCAACTTAAAAGCAAAAGTTCTAAGCTATCTCTAAAACACAGTTCTCATCTCTGCTTTTTAGTATTTTAATATATTTTTTATCAGTTGTTAAATAACTATTTATATACAGATTTTCTACCCTAAAGCTAATGTGTATATACTTTTAGCATCAGAGATTTTAGTATGGCTCTCCTTGCCTTGTGCTCAACCTTGATCACATTTTCTGAGGTGTTTTGATATACACTATATGACCAAAAGTATTGGCTCACCTGCCTTGACTCATACTATGAACTGAAGTGCCATCCCATTCCTAACCCAGAGTTCAATATGATGTCGGGCCACCTTTTGCAGCTATTACAGCTTCAACTCTTCTGGTAAGACTGTCCACAAGGTTGAGGAGAGTGTTTATAAGAATTTTTGACCATTCTTCCAAAAGCGCATTGGTGAGGTCACACACTGATGTTGGTGGAGAAGGCCTGGCTCTCAGTCTCCGCTCTAATTCATCCCAAAGGTGTTCTATCGGGTTCAGGTCAGGACTCTGTGCAGGCCAGTCAAGTTCATCCACACCAGACTCTGTCATCCATGTCTTTATGGACCTTGCTTTGTGCACTGGTGCACAGTCATGTTGGAAGAGGAAGGGGCCCGCTCCAAACTGTTCCCACAAGGTTGGGAGCATGGAATTGTCCAAAATGTTTTGGTATCCTGAAGCATTCAAAGTTCCTTTCACTGGAACTAAGGGGCTAAGCCCAGCTCCTGAAAAACAACCCCACACCATAATTCCTCCTCCACCAAATTTCACAGTCGGCACAATGCAGTCTGAAATGTACCGTTCTCCTGGCAACCTCCAGACTCGTCCATCAGATTGCCAGATGGAAAAGCGTGATTCATCACTCCAGAGAACGTGTCTCCACTGCTCTAGAGGCCAGTGGCGGCGTGCTTTACACCATTGCATCCGACGCTTTGCATTGCACTTGGTGATGTGCGGCTTGGCTGCAGCTGCTCGGCCATGGAAACCCATTCTATGAAGCTCTCTGCGTACTGTACTTGGGCTAATCTGAAGGTCACATGAAGTTTGTAGCTCTGTAGCAATTGACTGTGCAGAAAGACCTCTTTGCACTTTATACACCTGTGGCCAGGCCAAGGGATTAGGACACCTGATTCTGATCATCTGAATGGGTGAGCGAATACTTTTGGTAATATAGTGTAATTCATTCTGGCATGCTGCTGATTTCCATTGTATAGACTGTGCCAGATCTGTTTCTAACTGCATGTTAAAAAAAATAAAATCAGGTTCAGTTAGAGAGCGAGGGGGGAAATGGTCTATGAGGACTACCATTGTGATCACCATCAGGCTCTTTGATCATCATCTGCGTCACAGTTGACCAGTGTCAACAGACGAACGTAAACAACAGTCCGAGAAGATGTTGTGTTTAGCTCTTACAATTAACATCCTGTGGGACTCTAACTGCAAATAGTTTTCCAGAATACGATACTGATGATCCCTTCCTCCCGGCTCTGTTGTTCATACAGAAGGCAGGCAATCAGTTGGTCCTGGCAATTTGTGGTTCCTATTAAATGGAAACTAAACTCTTTCGGACTGGTGAAGTGTTCTTCCTGGCTTCTTCCTTATTTTTATATATTTTGTTGTGCAAGCTGAGAACGCTTTAAGGATGTTTGTACATGGTCTCGTTCCTGTATTGTTGTGTTGTTTTTTCCCTGTATGATTTACTATTTAAATACAAAAAATATTATTATTGCAACAAGGATGGGTAGATGATAGATGGCAGACAACAGGAGGAATAATGTCCTTTTGATTAAGTGTTTTTAAAAAAAATACCATTGGCTTTATAAGCTGAATACAGGCTGCTAGCAAAGACTCTTCAACACTCCCTGATAATTTTTTCCTGAATTTGTAAAACAGATGAGACATTTAGAGAAAAATTCATGCCAACATAATTTATTATTAATATTACTCTGACTAAACCATATGCATTACTTCCTACAGGCAAAGTGTAACCAATGTTAACATCAGCAGTGAAAATGACACATCGCTGAAAGCAAATGCTTTTCTACTTCTAACTGGGATTGTTCCATCCTATAAACCAGTTTCGAGAGGCGCATGTGGCTTTTCCAGAAGTCTAAGTAACTCACCAATGACATCTAGTGGCCATTACCAGCAACAGCTCGAATAGGAATTGGATTTTGGATTTATACTATTAAAACAAACAAAACTAATCCTTTGCACACTTCACATGTAAAAACACAGATGTATCTCAGATGCTGCCAGGTCAACATACACTGCATTAATACTTCATAATTAAATGTAATAATTAGCTGTACAACACCACAGTGGCATTCGACATGCAAACTTCAAAATCAAGATACTGCACATGACGTAAGTGAGCACAATGTACTCGGGCTAATGACACTGTCTCTGTTCAGGGTTTAACCATACAGACACTGGTTGAATTCTTGCCTGTCTGTTCCACTCTACAGTGTTCTTTCAATGTCATTAAAGGTCATTACAGAAAAGAAACCAAACACGTGATGTTTTCTTGTATAACTGGGCCTAGGTGGACTGTGCTGCATATACTGGGCACTTTGTCAATCATGTCACTGGGGTTCAGGGTAGAAAACCTTTATGTGAATGGCCGAGTTGTTGCGTGTTCGTGTCATGGGCTCCGCAGCCTCGTCAGGGTCCTCAGGCTCCAAATCGTCCACGAGCTCAACGGTAGAGGTGTTTGCTGCCAGCTGTAGTGCACCCTGGCTGCTGGCCTGGAGCTGAAGGGCAATATTAATAGCCCTATTAATGGCTAGACCGAGGCCATGGACACAGATCTCCCTGTGACCACCACCTTCTAGAAGCTTCTGACAGCGAGCCAGCTGTGCCCGGAAATCAGTCTTCATGTTAACGTAGACATCATTGCGCCTCTTTGGCAGTTTTCTGGGGAGCCGCTTTCTTAAGGTATACTCCACTGGGTCCATCTCTACACCAGTGGAGGTGGAGTCTGTATGTACGTGAGCCTGAGGGACTGAAGACATCCTGGGACTCTAGTTTGTTTTGCAGTGTCACTTGATTTAACGGGCCAAATGCTGTGGAAACCATAGTAACATTATTCCAGGTCAATTTAGTCAAAATGTATAAAAATGTTAAAATTAATAATTAATAATTTGACATTGCATGACAATGTAATTTGGAAAAATGACTTGAATGCTTCTCGTGTTTATTTATTTTTCTATTAGTTATTAGGAGTTGCTAAAAATGACATCCTTAGAAGATTTAATCTATCCTCTTCCACACAAGAAATAATTGCAACAAACACTGAAATTAATTTCTTAACCTTACTATCGAAATGCAAGAGCTTCAATTCTTTGTCAGCGCAGAAACACATTTTAGTGTTTGTAAATAATGGACAGAATACACAAAATACACTTCACTTGTGATGAGATTACCAAACTGCAAGTGAAAGACACGGCCCAGAAGTGAATAAAAAGAGGCTGGCTGAGCCGAGCACTTCATAGGGACAGAAGAATTAAACAGTACCAACAGTTCTTGACCAAAACCCTTCTACGTAAATGTTGCAGTGTTTTACAGACCTCAGTGATTGTACAAGTTCACTGACTCGGAGACGAGAGAGACGCATCAAACATTATCATTAACTAGAACAGTGGCAATACGGCTTGTAAAATATATGCGTAACCATGTTAGCATTTCATTGGGAATGCGTTCGAGTAAATTCCATAAAACAAACTCACCGTCTGTCTGAGGAAGGTGTTGAGTAAATGTATTAATTCTCTTAATACCGTCTCTTCATAAGCGTCTGTGGACACGGAATTCCATCTACAGTGACATGGCTGAAAGCAAACAGAATTTTCTAATCAAGTCGCCGTGAACCGGAAGTACATTTAGGGGTTAAATCACCAAAACAAAACAGACATATTTGATAAAAATTTCACCAACCGATCTTAGCATATTGTTCTACC
>NC_024307.1:32148781-32149404 GCF_000523025.1 Cynoglossus semilaevis
CCCCAAAAGACTGACCATGTGGAACAGACACTATATATACACTACACTTGTTGCACACAAACAGTAAATGTGGTAGTTTCTCTAAAAACAGGGCAAAGTTTGATTGACTGAGCTAAAGCTATTTTAACAACTTTTAATGTCTCATGCGGTATTAACTGATAAGTCACTTATGGAAAATTACATGATCAAACTGAAATTCAAAAACACATTTTGGAAGCGAATTAAAGAAAGCTGGCTGAGCACAGTGAAGTCGTTTCTGGGAAATCACATGATCAAACTGAAAGTGAAAGCCATTTCAGAAGAGAATAAAAGGAGGCTGATGTTATATATAGATATGGGTGCATCAGGGCTGTTATGTACTGGAATAAGAATGTAGTCAAACATGTTTGTCAGTGCAGTAAAACTTTGTATACTTGACCCATCAACAATGTCTCACATTTAAAGCCAGTGTCACAGAATTAATTTTGGTACATTTTTCAGGAGTAAATACAATAGGGTGGCACTTTGGCCCAGAGGCAATGTCTCTGTCATTGGTGTGGAACCCCAGGGTTCACCTCCTGGGTAAGATCAAATCCCAGTTAGGGCGGTTAGTACCTTCCAGTGGACTCACCACCTGCAGGAAG
>NC_024307.1:32149805-32151342 GCF_000523025.1 Cynoglossus semilaevis
GTTTTTCAAGTCAGTGCTTTGGCTTTGTATATTTTATATGTTTAACAAATATTAAAGAAATAGATATTATATTTTATAGGTTACTTATCTGGTGTGATATGGTGATTAGTATTAAGATTTTTACCATTTAGTTCAGTAGTGAATACAATTGAGGTGGGGGGAGGAGCTGGGCATCAAGGGAAATATATTTTAATATTTGCCTATTTGTCCCAGAAGAAGTTGGAAATCAGTTTAATTTGCTCAGTGAGAATAACAGTGTGGGAACCTCAGTGACATTAAAAGACATAAAAAGCTATTTTTAAATAATTATGGCACAACAAAACATCATTTCAGCTATAAACTCTTTCAGAAGCAAGTATGGAGGAAAAAGACATGGAAACCAACATAGAGGTAAACCAATTAATGTAGATCACCAAAATTGATGAGTAAATATTTAAAAGATAATCCTAATCATTCACAAATGTCTTTTTTAATCTGTAGGAAACTGATGATCAAGGTTTACCTGATGTTTATTATGAATGCAACGACTCTTTGGATTTTAAAGGTAAGCCTCATAGAGTATTGTTCATACTGAAGGCAATATATTCATATTCCTGGGTCGGCTTTCGAGGTGCTTTCTCAGACTTAACGTGGAATTCTTCGCTGTCAATAAAATTTTTGTTCCAACGCAGAGTACAGCGGACACTAATGTTTTTGCAATTCTTTATGGTGTGAAACTCAAAGTAACGTCAGTATTTCCATGCAATAAATGCTCCATAGTCCTGCTCTTTCCTGGACTCCATGTTCTCCCTCGTCAATCTACACATGTGGCTCTTACCACTGACGTCACACTGCGACGTCACTGTAATGAAGCACTCCCACAAATAAATTCACGGATTAGTAACGCAGCCTATCTGAAAGAAAGTAACAGTAGTAACAGTAACCCCTTACTTTACTCATTACTTGATAAAAGTAAACCGATTATAGTAATGCATTACTTTCAACGCATTACTGCCCACCAGTGGTGGCGACAGTCCATGAATGTCAAACACGCCTCTAGTCACTAGAGGGCGGTATTGTAGCTCATTTTAACAATGTATTTCATTAACATGAAGATTGTATCCAGAATGCTGCTGCCAGCAACTCAGAGAGTGGTTTGTACAGATACATAAATAAATAAATTGAGAAACACTGCTTTAATCCAACACCTTAGTGAACAGGTGGCACTTAACATCCCTAACCACCAGGGCACCACTGCCCCGCTATATCAATATCAGTTGATATCGGAATCAGAAATTGTTTGGACAATATTGGCATATCGGCAAAAGGTTAATATCGGACATCCCTAATTGTTATTGTTTTTTTTCCCAAAACCAAGCAAAACTAGTCCGATCAAACAAGTAAACAAGTATTTCTGAATAAAATAAATGTGTCACACACAATGAGGTATGTATTGACTGTGTACTTGAGCAATGATGTCTTTTTTTTTCAAGTCAGTTCTACTCACACTGGCTTTGTATAAGTTTTCTCTCCAAAATACTGACCATGTGGAACAGAC
>NC_024307.1:32151941-32156029 GCF_000523025.1 Cynoglossus semilaevis
GTATAGACTTACACAATACAACCTATGTGAAAAAGAAAAAGAAAAAAAAAAGATAAAGATTTTTATTCTAGTACTTGCCTGGAGTTGACAGTGTTAGTCGATGTAGTGGTTTATAGAAGAAGGCAAAACAAAGTGTTGTAAAAAGTAAAATATTAACTTCATAGATAGTTCACATTTTTAGGCCACTGCAAAGTCATTGGGGACAAAAACTCAATCTGACACACGAGACAACATCATTGATCAAACATGCTCAGTTTCAAAGAGTGTACAAGAAGGTAAACAGCTTTCTTTTTTTTCTCAGAAGTAACGTTACCAGAGCTGTTCCAACATCTGTCACGCTATGTTAAAAACGCTAAATCAGTAAATAGTTTTAAATGTGATATTTAAACAAGTAACTTTAAGTCTAATGCTCAGTGGATACATACACATTATGCAGACACAAGCTTTTATCTGTACAGTGAACCATCTCACATCCACCACTGACTACATTACACACTGGGATCACTGTCATCAACCTTTAATCAATTTAAAGTAACAATATCAAAAAGAGTTGGTGTATTTTTGTACTTCAAAAACAAGCTTCTTTTGAGTATTGCAAAAATGTCTACTTTAATTACAGAAACAAGCCATCTGAACGACCCAGAAGCAAGTATGGAGGGAACAGAGAATGAACCCAACGTGAAGGTAAACCTGTGTGTGGCTCACCAGGATGAATCTAAATTAATTAGTAAATAACTATCAGAATGTAAATTGTCATATTCACAAATATGTGTCCTCCAATCTTTGCAGGGAAATGACAGGGAGAAAGCCTCTGACTCACGTGTTGATCGGAACAAAGGTCAGCCTCATGAATGTTGTTGGTTATATTACTGCCTTGGTATTTGAACTTAAATATTATGATTACAAGACCACTCCCTGGACAGTCTGAAAGTTAGTAAGATTGTAATGAGGGCTCGACCCAATTGTTAACAAATGTAAAGCGTGCACAAAAGCAATAGAAACGGTATGTAAAGATTACAAGTCTGATTACAATGTTTACACACACACACACACACACACACACACATACATATATATAATATGGCATGTCATTCAGGAAATGAATCCATAAATATATATATACAGAAAGTCTGACTATATAAACAAAGATTTGAAGCCTGATCGGCCACACTACCCTTATCGGGGTGGAGCTATGCCTGCTACCACTGGCCAGGCTCCATGTTGTGCCCACGTAATGGGGCGTTTCTTTATTCACTCTTCGTTGGTTGTCTTGTCCTTTTTTTTGTTTTTACGGGCCACGCTTCACTCGCACCGCAGAAGAAAGCGTGAACAATCGAATACAGAACATATTTGCCACTAGTCGACAAGGAACCTGTGAACAAATCAATATTTTAAAGACAACAGTACACTGCGTCATATGACAGCTATCAAACAAAATATCTTCAAATAAAAGTTAACATAAAGCACTCCTTGCATTACTCTTGCTCTTTTCTTTTCTGAAAGACGCAAGTAATTGATCATCAGCACAATGGACAGCGTTATCAAATAATAACATATAGAAATAATATGCATTATTTCTAAGTTCGTATAAGTTCGTAGAGCCCGTAACTCAATGCTATCTCAAATCATTTTAACCATAAGAAATAACAGAAAAAAATATTAGTATTATAGTTTATAAGGATTCCTGTGATATAAAATAAAATGTGGTTTTAATCATGAGTTCTTACCCTTGAGACAGACGAAACAGCAGTGGCTAATGGCGGCATGTGCAGAGGAGGAGGAGGAGGGAGGAAGGGAGGGAAGAGAGTTAGCCCGTACGTTGACACTTGATTCTGTAGCGTACCTTACACCTACACTACGTAACTTACATAAACGTAAAATTAACTTGTTTTTTTACTTTTCTATTTTTTTGCTTTTTTTGATTTGTATTCTTTCTTTAGTGGGCACCACACTTTTACATTTATCACATTTATCATCAATTTCACGCTTTATTTCCACGGTCATCATGCGTTTCTTCTTCTCACCATCATCCTCACCTCTTCACTTTCTTAGGACTCATCAATATTATGAAGAATAATGCACAAAATAGAGAGAAAATCACGTAGATAACGCAAAAACAATACGTAAGACTCGCGGGTGATGAGTACGGAAGTCGACGAAACACGGCTGCTACGAGTGCTCTGCCACCTAGCGTTGGCTTCTGTACGCGTGCTTGTATCTCAAATCTTTACTTGTACCTCAAAGCAAAAATTTGCTTGAAAGCTTTCTCGTAACTCGAGGTTCCACTGTATTACCAAACAAGTATTTACAACGAATTACAACCTCTTTTTTTTAAATCACCCTTATATTATCATTACTTTATTCTGAATCCCCCACAACAGTGAGCTTAGATTTTTAACCATTTTATGACTGCAATCTGTTCTTATTCTCTTAAACACATTTATTACATTTTGAATTACACAGCATTCACTGTTTTCCTTTGGAATACTTACNNNTACCCTTATCGGGGAGGAGCTATGCCTGCTACCACTGGCCAGGCTCCATGTTGTGCCCACGTAATGGGGCGTTTCTTTATTCACTCTTCGTTGGTTGTCTTGTCCTTTTTTTTGTTTTTACGGGCCACGCTTCACTCGCACCGCAGAAGAAAGCGTGAACAATCGAATACAGAACATATTTGCCACTAGTCGACAAGGAACCTGTGAACAAATCAATATTTTAAAGACAACAGTACACTGCGTCATATGACAGCTATCAAACAAAATATCTTCAAATAAAAGTTAACATAAAGCACTCCTTGCATTACTCTTGCTCTTTTCTTTTCTGAAAGACGCAAGTAATTGATCATCAGCACAATGGACAGCGTTATCAAATAATAACATATAGAAATAATATGCATTATTTCTAAGTTCGTATAAGTTCGTAGAGCCCGTAACTCAATGCTATCTCAAATCATTTTAACCATAAGAAATAACAGAAAAAAATATTAGTATTATAGTTTATAAGGATTCCTGTGATATAAAATAAAATGTGGTTTTAATCATGAGTTCTTACCCTTGAGACAGACGAAACAGCAGTGGCTAATGGCGGCATGTGCAGAGGAGGAGGAGGAGGGAGGAAGGGAGGGAAGAGAGTTAGCCCGTACGTTGACACTTGATTCTGTAGCGTACCTTACACCTACACTACGTAACTTACATAAACGTAAAATTAACTTGTTTTTTTACTTTTCTATTTTTTTGCTTTTTTTGATTTGTATTCTTTCTTTAGTGGGCACCACACTTTTACATTTATCACATTTATCATCAATTTCACGCTTTATTTCCACGGTCATCATGCGTTTCTTCTTCTCACCATCATCCTCACCTCTTCACTTTCTTAGGACTCATCAATATTATGAAGAATAATGCACAAAATAGAGAGAAAATCACGTAGATAACGCAAAAACAATACGTAAGACTCGCGGGTGATGAGTACGGAAGTCGACGAAACACGGCTGCTACGAGTGCTCTGCCACCTAGCGTTGGCTTCTGTACGCGTGCTTGTATCTCAAATCTTTACTTGTACCTCAAAGCAAAAATTTGCTTGAAAGCTTTCTCGTAACTCGAGGTTCCACTGTATTACCAAACAAGTATTTACAACGAATTACAACCTCTTTTTTTTAAATCACCCTTATATTATCATTACTTTATTCTGAATCCCCCACAACAGTGAGCTTAGATTTTTAACCATTTTATGACTGCAATCTGTTCTTATTCTCTTAAACACATTTATTACATTTTGAATTACACAGCATTCACTGTTTTCCTTTGGAATACTTACTTACAAATATAACCATGACATATGCAATCTACGAACGAAGATTGTATACAGGGGCTGTTTTATGGGCAATAGTGATGTGTCGTTCGTGAGTGATTTTTCACTTTCATGACTCGTGACTCCCGAGTCATACAAAAGATTCGTGACTCCCAAGTCATATGAAAGATTTGTTCATGCTGAACTCACAAATCACTCACAAATCACTCACTGTGAACTAATCTAATTGATGAGAAACTATATATTCAGGCATCCGTTATATATATATATATATATAT
>NC_024307.1:32156129-32159458 GCF_000523025.1 Cynoglossus semilaevis
GTGTGGCTGTGGTCAGAATTCAAATGACCAAAGATGGGAATGGGATACCTGATTAGTTACAGCTTTGACCATTGATATTTGAACAGTAAAGATCAGTGCAGGGCTGTTATGGACTGGAATAAGAATGAACTCAAACATGTTTGTCAGTGCAGTAAAACTTTGTCTGTATACTTGACCCATCAACAATGTCTCAGCATTTAAAACCAGTGCCACAAATTTAATTTTGGTACTTTTTGTGTTCAATTTGCCATAGACAGTGGCTTTGACATATTGATTATAGAACTTTTACCAATATGTTTACCACATATGAAAGAAATACATATCTTTATAGGTTATTTATCTGGTGTGATCTGGTGATTAGTATTAAGATGTTACTATTTAGTTCAGTAGTGAATACAATAGGGGTGAGGGAAGGGGCTGGGCAGCAAAGGAAATACATTTAAATATTTTCTTTATTTGTCCCAGAAGTTGGAATTCACTCTTATTTGCTCAATGAGAACAGCAGTTTGTATGAGTTATTGACTTCAAATATTAATATTGTTATTTCCACAGAACCAAGCATAAACTAGTCTGATCAAACAAGTCAACAAGTATTTCTGAATAAAACAAACATGTCACACACAATGGGGTTTGGAATTACTGTGTACTTGAGCAATGAACAAAAAGCAATGAACAAAAAGTGTTTTTGAGTGTAGATCACCAAAAGATGGAGAATAATCCTAATCATTCACAAATGTCTTTTTTAATCTGTAGGAAACTGATGATGAAGGTTTACCTGATGTTTATTATGAATGCAACGACTCTTTGGATTTTAAAGGTAAGCCTCATAGAGTATATTGTTCATACTGAAGGCAATATATTCATATTCCTGGGTCGGCTTTCGAGGTGCTTTCTCAGACTTAACGTGGAATTCTTCGCTGTCAATAAAATTTTTGTTCCAACGCAGAGTGTACAGCGGACACTAATGTTTTTGCAATTCTTTATGGTGTGAAACTCAAAGTAACGTCAGTATTTCCATGCAATAAACGCTCCATAGTCCTGCTCTCTCCTGGACTCCATGTTCTCCCTCGTCAATCTACACATGTGGCTCTTACCACTGACGTCACACTGCGATGTCACTGTAATGAAGCACTCCCACAAATAAATTCACGGATTAGTAACGCAGCCTATCTGAAAGAAAGTAACAGTAGTAACAGTAACCCCTTACTTTACTCATTACTTGATAAAAGTAAACCGATTATAGTAATGCATTACTTTCAACGCATTACTGCCCACCAGTGGTGGCGACAGTCCAGTCAGATGCCTCAGTGGTCTAAAGAACTTTTATTGAAACACAACTGCAGTACCTCGTTCTAATCTCCTTTGCTGCTCTCAACACAGCTTCTCCAAAAACGCCTTTTTCTCCTCTTACACTCTCCACACACATACACAAACGTGCTCTCACCACACCTCCTCACTCCCCCTCCCATACCCGTAACTGTTATCTCCTTCATAACACATGAAATTCAAACATGCCTCTAGTCACTAGAGGGCAGCATTGCAGCTCATTTTAACAATGTATTTCATTAACATGAAGATTGTATCCAGAATGCTGCTGCCAGCAACTCAGAGAGTGGTTTGTACAGATACATAAATAAATAAATTGAGAAACACTGCTTTAATCCAACACCTTAGTGAACAGGTGGCACTTAACATCCCTAACCACCAGGGCACCACTGCCCCGCTATATCAATATCAGTTGATATCGGAATCAGAAATTGTTTGGACAATATTGGCATATTGGCAAAAGGTTAATATCGGACATCCCTAATTGTTATTGTTTTTTTTCCCAAAACCAAGCAAAACTAGTCCGATCAAACAAGTAAACAAGTATTTCTGAATAAAATAAATGTGTCACACACAATGAGGTATGTATTGACTGTGTACTTATAATAATAATAATAATACATTTTATTTATAAGCGCCTTTCAAGTCACCCAAGGAGCAATGATGTCTTTTTTTTCAAGTCAGTTCTACTCACACTGGCTTTGTATAAGTTTTCTCTCCAAAATACTGACCATGTGGAACAGACGCAGTGGGGGCTGTACTGTATGGCTACTTGATTACGGAAGTATAATGTAATCACATCTATTTTGATCAATAATGAAACATATTTCTACTCAATTAATCGTGGACTTAATAATAGACAAAATACACTACACTTGTTGCACACAAACAGTAAATGTGGTAGTTTCTCTAAAGACAGGGAAAAGTTTGATTAACTGAGCTAAAGCAATTTTAACAACTTTTAATGTTTGTATTAACTGCTGTATTAACTGATAAGTCACTTCCAGAAAATTACATGATTTAACTGAAATTCAAAAATACATTTTGTGAATGAAAGGAAGCTGGCTGAGCACAGTGAAGTCGTTTCTGGGAAATCACATGATCAAACTGAAAGTGAAATACATTTCAGAAGAGAATAAAAGGAGGCTGACTGAGCAGAGCACTTCATAGGGACAGAAGAACCAGAACAGTACCAACAATTCTGGACCAAAAACTTTCTACGTAAATGTTGCAGTGTTATACAGACCTCAGTGATTGTACAAGTTCATCACTTTAAGGTAGGTTTGAAAATGAGTGGCATCATCTCTTTGTTCTTTATTTTATTAGTTACAGCTTTGACCATTGATATTCTAACAGTAACGATCAGTACAGATCAGTTAAGATTTGAAAATTAAGGGGAATAATCTCTGCTCTCTTCCCCATGAATTACTGCTGTTATCATTGAAGTTTGCTCTGTGAAAGTAATTTCTTGTGTTTATTTATTTTTATCTGTTATTTGCAGTGGCTAAAAATGACCTCCATAAATGTTTTAATTTATCCTCTTCCACACAAGAAATAATTACAACATTTCATTGGGAATGCGTTCGAGTAAATTCCATAAAACAAACGCACCTTCTGTCTGAGGAAGGTGTTGAGTAAATGTATTAATTCTCTTAATACCGTCTCTTCATAAGCGTCTGTGGACACGGAATTCCATCTACAGTGACATGGCTGAAAGCAAACAGAATTTTCTAATCAAGTCGCCGTGAACCGGAAGTACATTTAGGGGTTAAATCACCAAAACAAAACAGACATATTTGATAAAAATTTCACCAACCGATCTTAGCACATTGTTCTACCAAGTTACATGTTTAATTGCTAATTTCCCCAAACACACTGCTAAATTAAAACGTTACGTGAAACCTAACTGACTGCCTTTTCGGTGAGAAGTGCAACGCGGTCTTCTGTCCGTCACAGAATACAACCTATACAAATATTAGTTCCATGTTAAACACCGTCTTCGA
>NC_024307.1:32162663-32168032 GCF_000523025.1 Cynoglossus semilaevis
GTATAGACTTACACAATACAACCTATGTGAAAAAGAAAAAGAAAAAAAAAAGATAAAGATTTTTATTCTAGTACTTGCCTGGAGTTGACAGTGTTAGTCGATGTAGTGGTTTATAGAAGAAGGCAAAACAAAGTGTTGTAAAAAGTAAAATATTAACTTCATAGATAGTTCACATTTTTAGGCCACTGCAAAGTCATTGGGGACAAAAACTCAATCTGACACACGAGACAACATCATTGATCAAACATGCTCAGTTTCAAAGAGTGTACAAGAAGGTAAACAGCTTTCTTTTTTTTCTCAGAAGTAACGTTACCAGAGCTGTTCCAACATCTGTCATGCTACGTTAGAAGCCTGTTGCAGAGTGACGCTAAAGCAGTAAATAGTTTTAAATTTTGAATTTTAAACAAGTAACTTTAAGTCTAATGCTCAGTGGATACATACACATTATGCAGACACAAGCTTTTATCTGTACAGTGAACCATCTCACATCCACCACTGACTACATTACACACTGGGATCACTGTCATCAACCTTTAATCAATTTAAAGTAACAATATCAAAAAGAGTTGGTGTATTTTTGTACTTCAAAAACAAGCTTCTTTTGAGTATTGCAAAAATGTCTACTTTAATTACAGAAACAAGCTGTCTGAACGACCCAGAAGCAAGTATGGAGGGAACAGAGAATGAACCCAACGTGAAGGTAAACCTGTGTGTGTGGCTCACCAGGATGAATCTAAATTAATTAGTAAATAACTATCAGAATGTAAATTGTCATATTTACAAATATGTGTCCTCCAATCTTTGCAGGGAAATGACAGAGATTAAGGTGAGTGTAATCACACTAACTAACTACACCTAGCAGACAAAACAGGAAAGGGAAACAGACCTAACACGTGCATCACAATTAATGCAAATCAGTCTCCCCTTCTAGGATGTGTTTTTACTTGTGTGGCCAAAGAGAATGTAATTGGATAAACCACTGATCTTTTAATTGGACACCCCATGCCTTAAATATTCCAGTTCAAAATTCTCACACTGCTCCTCCTCCTCCTTACATTTTAAACATGGAACCAACTATATATCAAAAATAAGGGATACTTTTGTTTATCCACAGCTACAGTATCCAATTACTAGTCTGATAAAAATGTTAAGTGAATGACAACCCTAATATTTGCACAATTTCTTAACATTTCCAATGTTAATAATTTCATCATTTGGAATAGTCCCAAATACAAACAGACAAACACAAGCATTGACTGTTTTATTCTGGTTTCTGTTCCAGCAATATACAGGATTTTGTTGGTCATATTTGTCAATTTATTTATCTGGATTAAACCTAATTATCATGATAAATTACATTCATGGTTAATCAAGATTAACTCATGGCTGCCCTGTGATTAATCAGATGAATACATTAAAACTAATATATATATATATATATATTCAGACTTAGTGTATAGTTGGTGTTAAAGCCAGGTTATAATAGTGGGGAAACAAAAGCTGGAAGAGATCCAAAATACCAGACAGACACAAGATAATGTGCTTAAAATAAAATCTTGAAAGGTTGTTGCAGGGGTTCAGAGAAATGCATCTTACTCAGTCACTATACTGAAAATGATAAAAATGTTTTAACACATTTTAAACATGGAGCTAACTATATATCAAATAATTCCTACTTCCACTTATTGTTGCTTAAGTACACAGTGAATACAGTTTTTTGGTGAAGGCCACCTAGCACAAGGCAATACACAGGTCCACCACTGACAAGCTGACTGACATAATTCTCACTGTAGACTGATCAGTACTGTTGATTTATCTAGATATATTATGATCACGATTTATCAGGGATAATTTTGATTATCCACAGCTATCCAATTACTAATTTGATAAGAATGTTCATTGGATGACCATAATATTTGCACAATTTCTTAAAACTTCCCATATATATAATATATAATAATTCCATCATTTGGAATAGTCCCAAATACAAACAGGCATAAAACACAAGCATCAACTGTGTTTTATTTGTCTCTGTTCCAGCAATATACAGGATTTTGTTGGTCATATTTGGGGGTGTTTATTTATCTGGATTAAACCTAATCATCATAATAAATTACATTCATGGTTAATCGAGATTAATCTATGGCTGCCCTGTGATTAATCAGAGGAAGAACTGTTTACAGCCCTTTTTATGAGCCAAGAGAAAGGAAATCCTATTTAAATTCTGCTCAATGAAACTTACATATGAATGTATTGTGTCTGTGTTTACAGAAAAAGAACTAGGGAAAATGTTAGAAGACCTGGGGTTAAATCACCACTACACAGAGAAGATATCACTGGACAAAATACTACAGATCGATAAGAAGACTATTACTGATGGACCTGCCAAATGTCTGTCAGATCTGCCCTGGTGTTTCCTAAAGAAACTAAAAATGGTCAATGTGACAGCTAGAGATTTTGAAACAATCTCTGAATCAGAAGAGACTGAATCCGATCTTGATGATTTGATGGAGAACACAGTAAATCCCCTTGACATAGTCACTGCCCTTTTTTTGTGTTCTGATGGATTTGTTCAACAAGAAATGGCACTCAAAATGTCTTTGTGCCAATTTGCTGTGCCTCTCCTGCTCCCCAATTGTGACAAAAACCAGAGTACACTCATGCTTTGGGCCATGAGAGACATTGTCAAAAAGTACAGACCCTCGTCACAGATAGAATCCAAGGGATTTGTTGAAGACAGAATTGTTCTGGCTGAGCTTCCGATGATATCCTTTGTGAGACTGGGGGAGTGCTCTTTGTCCAAGTCCAAGCTTCTCAACATGATGTTGAGCAATTCTCAACAATACCATGACACTTTTGTTCACCATGACATGAAGTGTGGCGACAGTCCTAAAAGAATTTCCAATGGACTGGCTGAAATCACCTGGTACCTTCCCCGTGGAAATGAAAGCAGTGATGTTTTCAGAGAGCCACTATCAATAGTCAATCTTCATGGAGACATTGCTTCACTGGAAAGAGAGTTTTCTTTTTTGTGTCAGACATCTGCAGCTGTTTTTGTGTTTTTTGACAACCTGGATCCTGAGTGTAAGCAGCTTTTAAACCAGAACCACAAGACGGAGATCTTCTTGGTTGGAAACCAACAAAGTAACAGCTTTAACCTGGATGCTCTAAAAAAATTAGCAACAGAACTGAAGATAACTAAGAATATCATTCTTAAGACAAAGAACAAAAACAACGCAGATTTTGTTCGATCTTTGCAAAAAACTGTGAAACAAATAATTGAGAATCCTAAGATAAAAATACCAATCGATCAGATGACTGATGTTGCACATGAACTGGGAATCTCTGTTGATGAAGACTGCCCTGAATGTCAGACTGCCAAAGAAAGTGCTGATGCCATAACGGGACAAATTCAAAACATTGCTGAATACAAACAGAAACACCTACAACTTCAAGGTGAAATATGGAAGGAATTGACAAGACTGGAGAAGGAACACTATAGACTTCGAAAACTTGGATCTGAAAACATTCAAGAATACAAAAGCAACATTCAAGAAGAAATACAACGTCTTAGGGAAAAACAAAATACGCAGAATATTTCAGATCCAATGACGTGTTTCATCAGTGGAATATCAAAAACAGAACCAGAGAGGTTTTATTTCCTGAAGTGGATGAGAATGAATCTCGACGACCAATCACGACAAAAACTGTCTCAACTCAGAATGCAGTACAAAAAAATAAGAAATGATTCTCAGAACAAAGATGCAATCAGAGACATTGATAAAGAACTTTCCAACAGTTCACTGGGAACTGAACACTTTTTCCGTGAAATGGGTCAAATCTATGAAGCTTCAGTTCTCCTTCCAGAAACAGATCCTTCACGTAGGCAACTACAGAATCTTCCCAAAATCTGTGCAGAGTTGCTGCTTGAAGGACTTCCCCTTGAGCTTGTAGATGGGGATGCGTCCAACATCCCTCTCACATGGGTGAGTGATGTTCTTTCTCATCTCCATGAAATGGTGTCTCCAAACAATAGGATAGCGGTAGTCACAGTCCTGGGAGTTCAAAGCACAGGGAAGTCTACCCTTCTAAACACAATGTTTGGAGTACAGTTTGCAGTCAGCAGTGGTCGATGTACTCGAGGTGCTTTCATGTTGCTGATCAAACTCGGTGAAGATGTTAAAGGTATCCTTAACTCTGACTTCATAGTGATCATTGACACTGAAGGTCTAAAGTCACCAGAGCTTTCAAAACTGGATGACAGCTACGAGCATGACAATGAGCTAGCAACCCTTGTTGTGGGACTAAGTGACATCAGCATTATCAACATTTCAATGGAGAACGCAACAGAAATGAAGGACATCCTACAAATAGTTGTGCATGCTTTTCTCAGGATGAAAGAGGTGGGCAAAAAGCCTATGTGTCAATTTGTCCATCAGAATGTATCAGATGTTTCTGCAGATGAGAAAAACCTAAGAGGTAGAGAACTGCTCCTAGAACAGTTGAATGAAATGACCAGGGCAGCAGCCAAAATGGAAAAGAAAGAGAATAATAAATCCTTTACTGACGTGATGGACTACAGTCCAGACACAGGGAATTGGTATATTCCTGGTCTGTGGAGTGGAAACCCTCCAATGGCACCAGTCAATGCAGGGTACAGTGAAACTGTGTATCAGCTCAAGAGAAACATCATCCAACAGTTGGGAAAGCATGAGATTCCTCTTAATGACATCTTAAAATTTAAAGATTGGATGAAAAGCCTGTGGGAAGCAGTAAAGCATGAAAACTTCATCTTTAGCTTCAGGAACAGCCTAGTGGCTGAGGCCTACATGCAGTTATGCATTGAATTCAACAAATGGGAGTGGGAATTCAAAGAGTCAACATACAACTGGGTAACATATGCAGAAACAACTATTTCAAACTTTGACACAATAGCTTCCAAATCTACAATAAGAAATTTGGATGACCTTGTCCTGACTTTGAAGACAGAAGCCCGTACAAAGCTGACCACGTGGACGACCCAAATTCTTGAAAAACTGAAAAGGTATTTTGAGAACAAGGAAGCTAATGTCCACCTGGTAGAAAGATACAAAGTGGATTTTGAAAACAGTGCAAAGAACCTTCAAAAAAACACGGAAAGCTCAGTGATTCGACAACTCATAGTAGCAAAAGAAATCAAAGAGGGATTAGCAGAAGTTGATAAAATCAAGGAAAATCACACAAAAGAAATTGAAAAAGCAGTGTGTGATCTGATTGACAAATGTCGACAGAGACGTGTTCAAATGTCAGACGAGACTTTGGAAGAAGAATTCAATAAGATGTGGGAAGAATCAGTAAAGAAACTTTCTTTCCGTCAACAAACACCAATG
>NC_024307.1:32168132-32169222 GCF_000523025.1 Cynoglossus semilaevis
ATGAATAAGTGAATGACTAAAGTCTCCCCAGAAGAGTTGACATGGTAAACAACAGAAACAGACATTTCTCACCTTCAGGGTATCCATAGAGATTATCTACAAAGTTAGAGATGGTGTAGTCGAAGGCGGCTGCTGAGATGCCGTCATTGTCTTCACTGTCATCCACGAACTTCAGCCCCTCTCCTTGGTTCACTCCTATAAGGATGTCATAGTTGAGGAACTCCCCCTAGTGGCAAAAGAAGAGAAGACATAACCTACTGTTGATTTGCACATGGTACTGAACACATCTATGGTTTTTTCAGTTTATTATAGGATCCTTAGACAAATGCAATTTTTGTCAAGAAATGTGAATTGCACTATGTAGGAAATATTCATCTATTCATTTTTATTATTACACTCTATTTTAAATATAGTTGATCTTCAATGTTCCAAATCTTTAACTCTAGGTATACAGTATGGCTTGTTTGATTCAGAGTAAACAACCCATACAGTAATGTGCTCTTGTTTATCATTTCTGATAGAGTTGTTGAACGATTGTCTCAATCAAGTTTAAGTGAAGTACAGATGCACCCTGGGAAGTCCGTCAGTGATCATGCTGAGTTGCTGACTACACAGTCATTATTCCGAAGTGTTACTCATCACACTGGTACCCATGACTCACCTGCTGCATGAGGATCTCAGGATCATCTGGCACCACATCACCATCAACTACAGGACCAAAGGCAATGTGGTAGCGAGCTGGTTGGATGTCCTGGTCTACTAGCTCCCTGAAGTTTTTGCGTCTCAAGCAGTCCACCAGGTCGGCCGTCTCTGAGTAGGTGCAGCCCACCTTCCGGGCAAGGATCTTGGTGTACTTGAGTGGCTGGTAGTTGACGGACCAACTGGAGATGGCAGTTCCACTCTGAGCTATGGCCCTGTGGAAGAGACCTGAAAGGAGAAGTTTGTTTTACTACAGTTGACCTTCTAGTGTCATAGAGTTCATCAACAGACTCAGACCAAACAATGTTTTATTTATTTTTCTGAATTTCTAGCACCTGTACAGACAGAACAGGTCTTTGGTGGTGTGTGGCTGTGGTCAGAATTCAAATGA
>NC_024307.1:32169322-32184627 GCF_000523025.1 Cynoglossus semilaevis
GAGCACTTTGCTAAGCTACATAGGCCACAAGGTCTGAATTCATACAACATTTTAGACACAGAGAAACTTGACACTGATATATGCACTACTTTAGTTGACAGTGGGGTGTCTTTCAGATGTTCTGCAACAAAGGGTGAATTTCATCCTTACAAAGATTACCGTGCCATTTACCCAAACTGGAGAATTCCTGCCGATGGATCTTTTCACGTATCTGACTACTGGAAATATGTAATGACAAAGTTTAATAAGGAGTTTGCAGAAAAATACAACGTACAGCCTGCAGATATTCCTTCAGCCTGGAACAATGTGTCAAAGTCACAGGCAGAAGAGAGTGTCGGAAAGTCAATAGGTAAATAGAAAAAACTACAATCATGTTGAGCAGTTATTCTCATCATGGCCTTGACAACATTACGTTATTCTAACTTTTGTTGATGAATTCATTTGGGGGAAAAAAGAGAATATTTTTTCACTGTCAGATATATGAAAAAAATATTATGAACCAAGAAGTAACCTAAATAAGTCACTGCAAAGAAATATTTTACATTCTTTTAACTCATTTGATTTTTTTTATCTCTTACCATTATCTTATTAAATCTGATATTTGATGTAAAATGCTGGAATTTAAATTTTAGAAAACTCCTGAAGAATGAATAACCAAAACTGTTTTGTGCCCCTTTCTGTTGGAAATGTAACCTTTTTTCGACTTTTATAACTCATTAATAACATACAGATATGTATATACAAATGTCATTAACTGAATTGTTGTTGTTTTTGTTTTCTCATATCATAAATGTCATATGTAACAGTGAATTATGTGAGTTGAGTAGAGGTAGTAAAGCAGGGTGACTAGGTTCAAATACCTGGGGTCAACCATCCAGGGAAATGGACAGAGGACAAAAAAGGTGAAGAAAAGGGTGAAGACAGGGAGATTTTCACTGGGAGTGAAGAGGATGAACAGGAGTAGAAATGAGTCGATCAGAGGGACAGTTAAGGTGGAGCAGTTTGGAGATAAGGTTAGAGAGGTGAGGTGGAGATGGTTTGGACATGTGTTGAGGAGAGGAAAGTATCAGACAAAGGATGTTAGAGACTACCAGAAAAAAGGAGAAGAGGAAGACCTCAGAGGAGAATTGTGGATGATGTAAAAGAGCACAAGGAGATAGTTGGAGGAAAAGACGAGGGGAGATGGAGGCAGATGATCTGCTGTGGTGACCCCTGAAGGGAAACAGATGTAGGAAGAAAAATGTGGGTTTTTTAAAAAAATTGTATTACTATCAGTAGTAACCTAGAGAATTGCCAATGTAAAACATGTTACTTTTAAAAAACAAAATAAAATGTCTGATTATTATCAATGTATCTCAGTACACTGTGTGCTCAGTATCAATATTAACTTTCTTAAATACATTTCTGATTTCTTTTTTACATTAATACAGATCATAAAATGTCAGAAACCATATCTTCCATCCTGTTCAGCTGGACAAACATGAAGAGGTTAGTGCACATTCATTAAATCTTAAAAAAACTGAGGCTCTGCAGCTCAGCCCACAACAGAACAATATACTACAACAAATAAATGACGTTACAGGAAACTGATCTGATTTGAACACGACCATGCACTGAATGTTACAAAAGGAAATAAAAAAGGCAAAAACATGTTCTGAATTTCAGATGAGCTAAAGTCATTAGTAGTAAGTCATACAATAATAATAATTATTATTATTATTATAATTCAGGAAAAACTCCTACATAAAATCTGTGCAGCATAAACTTACAGTAAGGTGGCCAATGTATCTCACAGGCTGGTTATAATCAGTTATGTGAATTACTGTAGGTTCTGTGTTGTCCAAATAGTACTTTAAAAAATGTGCTTGTATTATGGTCCTGCAGGCAGAAGGCAGAGTTGTAAACCTTAAATATTCATCCATTTGAATTTTCTCATAGATTTGTAAATTATACTTGATATGAACTGTTCAAAACGTGGATAAAGTTTTTTTTCCCCCCACCTTTCATAAACCTTTCATAAACTGACAACAGAAACGGCGATCTGAAGACAGCATAAATGTTTTACCAACATCAACAAGGAAGTGACAGAAGCTTCTGGGCTTTGAATGTGTCTTGATTTAAATGTTACGTATATAAAAGTGACTGTTTCCAAGAATACCAGCTAAATCTACTTCCCTCTAAACTACGTGATCATGTCAATGGACGATGAATGTTCACCTTACAATCATTACCTTGTTTCATTTCTAGATGTTCTTGTGAGTAAATGTTATTGATGATTTGGAGGTCTATCACTTAAGAGTTACAGAGGACCAGAAAACAGCTGGGGGATTCAGACCACATATATTAATATATCAAGCTCCAAAAATTTAAAATAAATACAGAAATTAATGTTGAAAATAAATATACACTTTCCATTGTAATCAACGGTCGGCTCTGAGCTTATACTGAATGTCTTATCAACCTGTATGTCAGCTGTCCTCACAGCACTTTGTTAAAGAAATAAATAACTCAATGAAATAGTTCTTTATTATAAAACGTTACTTTTCGTGACCTAGGCCATATCTGCAGACAGAAAACTGGCAGGTTTATGTGGGAGGGACAGCCACAACCATTTACAGCTAACCTTTTTTTTTAACCAAGTAACATGCACATATCTCGCCTTTTACTTCAATAATAGTAACAAAAACTTCAACATTCTTCAACATTTAACATGGAATAACCAGATAAGGCACACACATGTAAATTAAACAATTCAAATGTAAAATGGTCTCTGTAAAACCAACAACTCCTGTGAATTATATGGCCATCTGTGACCAAAACAGGAAGAAAAAAAAAATACTCCACAGCCACCAAACTGATTCTGTATCACAATCCAGCAGGTGGCAGGCCAACAGCCTTTCTGTGAATCATTAAAACTTAGAACAGCCTACCAATGTGAAGCACATCGCACAAAGCTACCAAATGTTATATTATGTGAATATATATATCTGCATCGTTGTAGAACTCTATACAGCTATATACAGAGTGACCCTGGAGCTAAATCTTTCTTGAGATTTTCTGTCGTCGGTTGACCGATATGAATGTTCATATGCTGCATGGTGAACACTGGTAACTTCTACTGCAGTCATTTTATCCATCCCAGTGTCATTTGGTTTGCAGAAAAGAATACTGCACACGTTTGGATGTTTGTTGTTGTGTACTTCTTGTGTGAGACTCACGTGCATCGTGTCGTTTCCCATTCATGATGATTCACCACCATGTGCGAGAGAAAAGCCGTTTTTACACCAATCGCAGAATGCTGGTTCAGAACCGGTCCACCCACCGGTCTCAGCCAAAAGTGGCGTCTTCTTTTTTCATCACCCTTTTCTGCGCCTTCACAGTACCAAAACAACTGCTCACTCCACGATTTCAGACGCTAAAGTGTATGCGATTGCAGTCAGCAGTTTGATTCACACACCACTTAGCCTGTCAGCTACCGCCTACCACGTTGAGAAAATAGCTTTAGTATTTTAAAAAAAATACAAATATCCTCTTTAAAATAATTTGACTTACAACCCTAATTTACGGAGACTAAAGGTCCAGCTTATAGAGGAATATTTAGAAGTTAGACAAATGTCCTAAGGGTAAGTTGGTTATATAATAAATTAAGACAAAACCATTAATTCATAATTTAAGTAACATTACAAAATGGGCAACTAAACTGGGTTAATGACTATTGAAGGATTTCAATAGGTTGTTGTACACACAGAATTCATTCAGAATAGAAAAGCATAATGTAAACTTTGGCTATGAATTTCTTTAATGTTTCCCAGATCAGAATCACAGCATACAGTGTATAATAACTTCTAAAGTAAACAGAAATATCATCACCTCATTTATTTATGTAGTTTTCCTTTTTTTTGATAATCATATTTTTTTAATTCCATTATTTAACATTTTCTTTATCTCAAGGCTTGGGTTTCAGAATCCAACAAATAATAGAAAAGCAAGACAACAGGTGCAACTTTGCAACTTTGTGTGTGTGTGAAGGAGTCTACAGTATGTATATGTGGCCCTGCTCTAGGTGTATCTGCTAGTGTGGGCTGTTGTAGCTTCTGTCCGTGTCATATATAACAAACCTAGCCAACAAATGACTGCACGAATGGCAGCTTTACACATGTGCATCATGACTGCACGAATGGCAGCTTTACACACGACAGCCTCTCCAACAGAACCTTACTTTTGTGTACATTGGCCCCTATGTTTTTGCTGCAGCACTGCAGTCAAAATGAGGAGAATCCAATTCTGGTGGTACAGACCACTGGGCTGCAGTCAGATGTCTTGGTCAAACGTGCTTACACCTGTCCAGCCTGATCGAATACGCAAACCCAAGCTCAAAGACTGAAAAACTCACCAAAAACAAAACCCTCTCTCCTGCTACATTGTCTTACCGACCTTAACCATCATAATGCCACGCTGCTCAGTGGCATCTTCTCTAAGGATAAGAGGCATCTTACGGTTTCAGAGCCCTCATATCTGTCCCACAAATTAAGTGGTAACATGTAAACACTGCTACATGTGAGGTGAGCTTCCATTAACCAGACTGTACCCACCTAAGTGTATGTTCCTGGCCAGTTACCAACATTTTTATGAATCAGGTTAGCTAGAGAAAGGCAAAACTGTCTTGTGTTAGTAACTTCAGCCTTCAAAGGTCCTAGTTCTCATGCAGCAGGAGTATCCATGATCCATTTAAAAACAATATTAAACTTCAACAAATATTATTCATTGGAATCACACACATGATGAGTGTACTGTATTGTAATGTGGGTTCTGGTTGGGAAATTCTGCTACAGTGACTTTCCCAACCAGGAACTGTTATGCTACAGAATACCCATGTGTTCATAGTGAGACCAAAACAAGGCAAAGAAAATGATAAATAAGGAGAAATTATTGTCAAATGTATTAACCTTACAAACCTTCATAAGGGCCCTTTCCGCAAACTGCACCTGTTGTCTGTTACTGTCGCAAAATAAGTATTTTATTCATCCATTCACTCAGAAATAAACAACGAGAAACATATATTTACAAATATTTGTCTGTTCGATTCTTACACTTAAAAATGTACAGTTTTGCTCCTCTTCCATAAGCTGCATCTGTGTCTCACCACAGATCGTGTCAGTTTTCTCCACACGTGCAGTGTCCCTAAAGCGTTACTTTACAAAATAGCCACAAAAAATGTAAAAGACAAAACTGAATGTTGTTGTTTCCCACCACACTGGAATCATTGTAGCTTTGTTGACCCCTCACTGTCTCCTTATCCACGGGAATGAGTACAAAGAGTTTCACTGGCAGCCACCAATTGGAGCTGATGATCTGTCGGACCGAGGAGTGAGATGGGAGAACGGTGAGCCTTTCAATTTCACTCTTTCGTTCTCATTCATCTTGTAGGGTTGATTTCCACATTTGAGGCTGTGAGTCTGACTTTAAATCCTTTCCTGATGTCTTGTCTCAACAGCTGGCACTTTCTATGTCCATAACCAATCCCACAGTGTCGCCTGCAAAGCAACCCAGTGAGTTTTACTGTGTTGTACATTGTGCCCACTGTGTCACTTTCAGGAGTCAAACAAAGACTGAAAAGAGGAGCAAAGTGCCGTGTCTGTATGGCCCTCCAGGTCAGCCCATCACCCTTCAGTAATATAACAGAAAACAAATGAAACGCTCTGGAGCTAGAACACAAGCAAAGACAGCACCAGTAACTGACTTCTTGAATAACCATTTGTGGAGGCTTGTCTGGGCTCATATAAGAGTTCAGTTAACATCCTGTTTAAAAAATAAAAAAACAAAAAACAATGACATATTTTGGTGAGATTCTGTACGCCTGCAATTCCCTGTCACTTAAACAGAGAGGAAAAGGAAAACCAGAAGTTGACTTTTTTGTTGCTTTTACCCTGTTTAAGAGACCAGGGCCTCCCTTTTGATCTTGCAGCTTGGCTCCAAGATTTCAAGGACCACCAGCTACCCTCAGTGTGCTTAAAAGTTTCAAATACAACTGTTGAGCTACCCTCAAAAATAATACAAAAATAATAAAATACCTGCCCTAGACTTGTGAAGTGTCCTAGAGCTAAACTGGGGGTCAAATATTGTTTAGAACGATGACATCAGGAGTTTTGGAGTTTTGAATTCACAGTGGGGTATGCATGAGTGATTACTGCAACATTGGTGTAAAAAACCCAAACTTAAATATCTGGACTGAGAAGAGAAGAGGGAGAGGTGGTGTTTGGATAGTCAGCAAGAAGAAGCACAATTCTGAGTTCAGAGTTTGACCAAGAGAATTATCCACCCTGTCTGCCTATTCTCTGTCTTTCTGCCCACATGCTGTCAAATAAGGGACCCTCCACCCAAAGACACACACACTATTGGGAGAGTATGCATGTGCTGGAGAAGAGCAAAAGCTCTTCCTCATGTTTTTCACCTTGATGGAAACAAAGACAAATATTTCCATACAAACCAGCAACAACAACAGATATGGTTTGTCAAGTACCCTTAACATAAACAGATACAAAGATGGAGATGCTAGAACCCCTCTGGTTGAGGACATTTGATTAAAAAACAAACTTGTATCAAAAACAAATGAATCGCTGATTATGCGGTTGTTTCGACCATCACTTCTGAATAAATGATTACTTTTTTCCATTCTTATTATGCAAGGTCAAACAGACCAAAGTAGACAAATGGAATTCACATACGTTTTGGGAAACGTGCACTGACAAATACAGTCGTATCCTCATCGTCATCTTCAAAAATAATTCATGCATAGATCCCCACTGAGAAAACCCTTTTATATACTTTTTCCTTTGTACACATTTATATCTATATATTTATATATCTATATATAATATCATTTCTCTATGTCTATATTTAGCAAAAGAAAGTTTCACAAAAAAGCAACAGTTAACAAATGACAAAGAGAAAAATCTAAATTATATTGAGGAAAACAACAGGGGGCCTGTTTGGCACGTTGTCATGAGAGCGCACAGCATCTTTTAGTTAACACTAAATAGAAGTAGTCTAGAATTTTCTTACCTCCATCTGCTTCAAAAGGGAACACAAACACAGTTAAACATACTTGGCACCAAAAATGCTGGTTTCCATGTGGTGTGTGGTGTGTGTGTGTGTGAGAAAGAGAGAGAGAGAGAGAGAGAGAGAGAGAGAGAGAGAGATGTCAGATCCTCCTGCAGATCCTGCTAAGTTTTCAACAGTGAGTCACTAAGCAGAAACACATTCTGCAGAGTACAAAGAAACAATGTATGGATAGGGCAAATGTTGAAAAAAGAAGAATCGACTGTATGTTGGTGACGTAGCTGTAGAATAAAACGGGAGATCTTACAAAACTAAAATTCCCTTTGACAGATGTCACAGAGCTACAGTCAGGAAAATGCAGACTTCTCTTAAGAGCAGAATCTTTTTAAAGTTTTGATCCTCTCCAAATGCATTTTCTGCTGACTTGCCGTCCAGGTGCTTGTCCACTTTCCGCCAGTGGAGGGCGCCAAGGTTTTACAGCAGGGGACAGACAAAATAGTCAGAAACCAGAACAAAGGCCCACACCCAGCAGCCTCTTTTCTAGATCAACAGCACAGCCAGTCTTGCTGGTCATTGGGTGGCGCTGTATCACAGCAGTCCGTACTATACCCTGGTTGTAGAATGCGGGTGTGGCAGGGTGTTGTTGTGGCCAGTAGAGGGGAAAGTGTTAAAAGCATGAAGAGGCTGCATGCTGGTGATGGTACTGGGGATCATGGTGATGGTGTTTGGAGTCATCAGTGGGACATCGTCCGGGGCACGGCGCAGTGCCAGTGTGTAGTCAGGCGGACAGGCGGGCCGCAGGATGTCATGTGGCCGGAGAGGTTCCATATCGTGGTGAGCATCGTGCTCTGAGTGCTTCATCTGCAGAGACATGATCTCTTCCTCCTGACTGTGGGCCAAGTCATTGGCAGGGCCGCCCCTCTGAGGAGACAGACGATGGCGTCGCATCTCGTGTCGCTTATCACGTTTGTAGTACAGTGCAGCAAAGGCAAGAATGTTGAGGAAGAGAAGTGACGCCCCCACAGCCACTGTCACACTGAGTTCAGTGGAGTAGTCCCGCGGGTCTCCCGGGAACAGAACCTGGGGCGGACGATCCGATCCGTCTCCGTCCATCTCCGGCGGAAATGTAGGGTATGGGTGACGAGTGGTGCGAGGACCTGGCGGTCTAGGCCAGGGTCCGTAGGTGCTAGGACGGGGGCCTGGTAGTGATCGGGTCGTGGTAGGGAAGAGCACCTCATGGAGACTGTGAAGATGTGGGACTAACTCCAGCCAAAAGGCCACTTTGTTGGCCCTGTAGTTGTCTCTTACTCGTGGTTTTAAGCCAATGTGGAGATACTGCTTATCCTTTGAGTTGAACTTGGTCCAGATAACCTCTTCAAAGCGATTCGGTTTGGTGTGAATGAACTTAGTGTCCTGGGGCACTGGCAGGTTAGGATCCCTAAAGAACAACAGAGAAGAAACTTAAATTTGACAAAAGAAATGTCATGAAAAATACATGTTTCATATATTTAAAAAAAAGAAACTTTGACATTTCTGAACAAATACAATATTAACAGCCTACCCAGTTTTAGCAAAGTTGGTCCAGTAGGTCATGACCACAGCGCTCAGCATTACATCGTTCTTGGAGAAGTTGCATGGGAACAAATCCGTGGCGCCGATCATGGGAACTCCGAACACGTACGGTATCTCATCTCCATGCGCCGCGTCGGCCCATTCAGGTCGAGTCTCAGTCTGGCAGTGGTGGTAAAAAGTATAAAAGTACACTGGGGACTGAAACTCAGCATGGAGCTTGGCGGTGGCCACTGCTGGCGCCACCCACTGGTGGTCCGTAAATAGAGCTAAGAGAGTCTTCCTCCTCATGTCACCATTGTCTCTGTCAGCCCAGTCCGTGTACATAAACTTAATGGTTTCCCTCAGGATGTCTTTGCCTTTAGTTGAAGACGTGAGAAGAGAAAAAGAACAAAACTGTAATTACTAAAATATATTTAAAGAGAAACACTGAGAAAAACAGGAGACACAGATAGATGTTAAAGACAAAAGCAAAGAATCTGCTTCAACCAGTACACTCGTCATGCAGCCAGCATACATTATAGTGTGTGCCTGTATTCTGGCTGTGGCCCGCTGAGAGCAGTTTGCAGGTTGATCAGTTAGGAACAACAGCATAGTGATTGGGAGCTAGCTTCCTGGGGGATAATGAGAGGCAGCATTAATGCCCACAGAGCCTCAAAGGCCAGAACACAGAGCCACCACTGTGAAAGATAATCTCAGTGATTGACAGACTCTTTAGCTTGCTTGTCTTTGCTGTGAATCCACCAACAACACTCTTTATACAGACATTTCCTCTGCCCACATGTTGTTTTTGCACTGCACTTCTGGGGCACTTCTGGAGTTTAGGTTAAATGTGCATGTGACGCCTTGAAAAAACCCCCAAAAAGTATCGTTGAGGTGAACAGCCAATTTGACATTAGTCCTTCTCCATCCTTCATATATGGACAACAGGGACTTGAGCAGCAGAAGATGAATGAATAAGTGAATGACTAAAGTCTCCCCAGAAGAGTTGACATGGTAAACAACAGAAACAGACATTTCTCACCTTCAGGGTATCCATAGAGATTATCTACAAAGTTAGAGATGGTGTAGTCGAAGGCGGCTGCTGAGATGCCGTCATTGTCTTCACTGTCATCCACGAACTTCAGCCCCTCTCCTTGGTTCACTCCTATAAGGATGTCATAGTTGAGGAACTCCCCCTAGTGGCAAAAGAAGAGAAGACATAACCTACTGTTGATTTGCACATGGTACTGAACACATCTATGGTTTTTTCAGTTTATTATAGGATCCTTAGACAAATGCAATTTTTGTCAAGAAATGTGAATTGCACTATGTAGGAAATATTCATCTATTCATTTTTATTATTACACTCTATTTTAAATATAGTTGATCTTCAATGTTCCAAATCTTTAACTCTAGGTATACAGTATGGCTTGTTTGATTCAGAGTAAACAACCCATACAGTAATGTGCTCTTGTTTATCATTTCTGATAGAGTTGTTGAACGATTGTCTCAATCAAGTTTAAGTGAAGTACAGATGCACCCTGGGAAGTCCGTCAGTGATCATGCTGAGTTGCTGACTACACAGTCATTATTCCGAAGTGTTACTCATCACACTGGTACCCATGACTCACCTGCTGCATGAGGATCTCAGGATCATCTGGCACCACATCACCATCAACTACAGGACCAAAGGCAATGTGGTAGCGAGCTGGTTGGATGTCCTGGTCTACTAGCTCCCTGAAGTTTTTGCGTCTCAAGCAGTCCACCAGGTCGGCCGTCTCTGAGTAGGTGCAGCCCACCTTCCGGGCAAGGATCTTGGTGTACTTGAGTGGCTGGTAGTTGACGGACCAACTGGAGATGGCAGTTCCACTCTGAGCTATGGCCCTGTGGAAGAGACCTGAAAGGAGAAGTTTGTTTTACTACAGTTGACCTTCTAGTGTCATAGAGTTCATCAACAGACTCAGACCAAACAATGTTTTATTTATTTTTCTGAATTTCTAGCACCTGTACAGACAGAACAGGTCTTTGGTGGTGTGTGGCTGTGGTCAGAATTCAAATGAGACACAAAATGAAACACAGAAAAACAAATATCATGACTGAAGCAGATTGATATATTAAATGCTAAAGCACAGGGTGTTGAGGCAGGACTGGGACAAGAGATTTCTGAAATTTACAAACAATAACATGTCATTCCCACTTCTCCTGTAGACAGTACTGTTGTTTCACCTGTTCCCCATGTTTCCTGTACAGTTTTACATTTTCATTTTTGTTTTTTTACATTCCTTATAGTTTATTTTATTATAGTATTGTTTTTTCGATTTATCGTTCAGTTTGTTAAAACAAGTATCAGTTCTCAAAAGTATCAGTGACTACAGATACAGGATGCACTACTATCTTCCAATGGTAACCATTCAATGTGATGTTATTAGGCGATGCATGAATGTTTTTGGGTGAATACGACAGCCAGGATAAATTTGGTCCAATCACAAACATTTAAAGTGGTCTCACGAGGAGCCAATGTGGAGAGCCTGAACAGCAATGTGTGTCACTTGAGCTACAAGTTGCAGAACGTGGTTTTATGTTGTAGAAATAGCTTACGTTTTTTGTTTTTGTTTTTGTTTTTGTTTTTTTAGTAAATGGAACTCTATAACAGATTGTAAGATTCTAAAATTCTAAAATAAACAGGTCTTGCTTGGAGGTGGGTTTGTGTATTCATTTTAAAGTGCTGCCCAATATATTTCGTTTTTTATTCTTACCCTATTTGAGCTGTTGACTCATCAGTTAATTATCAAGCGCTGCTACTGAACTGAAATTATAGTCTGGAAAAAAATCCTTCATATTTTCACCCACACAGGAAGACAGGGAGATGTGGGGAAGATGAGCTTTGTTTTATTTTTTCATTAACAATATTTTCTTAGATTTCTTCTTTCTCTTAGAAACACTTTTAAATGATCTTCTCTTCTTCACCCTTCTTCATCCTTCGTCATGTCACCCACCATTTCCAACCTGCTATGCACCATGCATGCATCTGCTATATTCGTGACATGACTGAGTGTTCTTTAAGGGTACGAGCAACAGACTCCTTACCTGGCAACACGGACGAATAGAAAGGAGGGGAAGGTTGCATGACAAACAAGCAGCTCTGTGGCAGGCTGGTGTTAGATGCTGATGGTGACGACTGAGACGATGATCACAATGGGATGATGACAAAGTGGAGGGATTCGAACAGACACACGGAGGGTTGGGGGAGTTGAGCTTTTCACAGGAAACAAAAGGGTTAACATAGGCTTCTCTGGTAAATGTGAAGTTCTCTTTGTCAAACCTAGCTCTAAGTTTAACCTCCCTAAACACACATGTGATTCACACAGGGGGTCCTTGGTCTATGCCGTTCTCAACCTACAACGCTTTATGGTTGCATCGCCATCCCATAAATGTATTAAGAAAGTCTTGTTTGACTAAAACTAATTTTGCACGGGAACTTGTTGGCGAGCAGAGCGGTCAAATACCTCGTTATGTGGTGCTTTATGCTGCAGACGGCTTTGTTTACGTTTGCCAGTTGCACACTATACATCGGTTTGTGCTACATTCACGTTCTTCGTTTGCATCGATTTTTGGGAACATTTTGCCCTTCATTATGGCTCCCAGGTGCAAGTCAGACTCTTCTGGTGTTATGTTTTAGACTATGATGTTACCACTATGTTAGCTTATATGAGTGACGTGGGTACTTTTGTGGAGTATGTGAGTTCCAACCTCGGTCAAAAATCACATTACTTCGCGCCATAGGGAACGGAATTCCGACATAAATCAAAGCCCCCCTGTTCTACATCCTCTAAGATGTGTCAAACTCAAGGCCGGGGGGCCAAATGCAGTCATTTTGCATGGCCCGCAGGAGCTTAAAGCATTTATGAAAGTCCATGCTGCAGAGTTTCTTGACCTGATAAATTAAAAGTGTTTCTTTATTACACAGCATTGATAAATATTTGTCACTTGAACAAATAATAATCAATTGCAGAAACATCTATTAATAGGTTATAAGGTAGTTACATCTGTGTGTTCCATTTGCAACCGGCCCTTCAAGGGGAACTGTATTGCTGCTGTGCCCCCCCCACACCCACCCCACCGGTGAAAATGAGTTGGACACCCCTGCCCTAAGATACTCCTAGTATGTCAATATCAATTTTATTTGAAGATATTTATTGTCTGTGGTATTGTACCAAATGTGTAGTTAATATAACATTGCAGTGCGTGAGGGTTAATAGAAATGAAATTTATACCATGCAAGCAAATAACATATAATGACTGTAGGGATTACCCTCAGAATGGTGAGAAAGGATGAGAAGGTTGACGCAGGAGGCCCCAGCTCCAGAGCCAAAGATGGTTATCCTCTCTGGATCTCCACCAAAGTGGCCGATATTCTCATTGAGCCAGCGCAGGGCCTGGATCTGGTCCAGTAGACCGTAGTTTCCCTTCGCAGACTGATCGCCAGTGCTGAGGAAACCTAAGTGGAGAAAGACCAAAGGTATCATTAAGGTTGGGTTTTGTGAATATAAAATGTGAATTAGTCCAGTCGGAGACTCTCTGGTTGACATGAAATCCCATATTGAGAACGTATGTCAATTGAATTTGTTCCCAGATACTGTCTGCTATTTGAAGGTAGACTTCATGTACATATTTATAAATATGTATCTACTTTTTTTGGAATGTCAAGGAGTTACATTTTATAAAGAAAACTTCAATTATATATATATATGACAAATGCCCTTAAAAATGCACTTTTGCACATGATGCATTATTTGGCCATAATACAACTTGCAGTGTGAAAATATGTAATAAAATCAGTATTGCAATGATAAAATCAAATGTATGTTTGCACCAGCTGACAGTTGAGTGTGCAGAATATATATATATAAATATACACCTCATAATAGTTTGATTGGAAGAGTAATTTCTAAAATATACATATTAAAGTAACTAGACACTTTAATGAGGCAAAGACAGGACTAAATATATCAGACTAGGTTGCCATGGAAATAGGATATTAGGATTTCTATAGGAATAAAAGAAGCATCCGCCAAGGGTTCATTTGAAAACAAAGACGTGTCGAAGCTCATTGATGTATGTTTAAATTGATGAAGAAATGTTATGTGAGCAGAAGAACAAAGATTTTTTTAAAGCTTAAAGACAACGAGAAAATGTCAGAAAACTGATCCACAGCTCCACTTGCTGGTGTGGATGAACTAATTAGTAAGACACAAAGAAGGAGACAAATAGGCTTCCTACACCCTGCAATGTAATCACCATCATATTTACCATTGCAAATTATGCAAATGAGATAATTAATTAAGTTAATCAATGCAACAGACGGCAATGTGTTTACATCAGCACAGCCCTTTGTGGCTAAAGAGACTGAAGCAGTCTTCATTAAAGTGCAGATATTTATAGGGTGCTGTACCCTTTTGTCTCCTTTCTGTGAGTTAATTCATGAAAAAGTTTTTTTTCCACGGCTTTGGCCTGGAGTTATTGCCTCTGCAAACTTTGTGTCCTAATTTCTAAAATCTACATCTGTGTCAAAACGTCCTGATTCAGCAGAATCTCGATGCTATCTCGCAGCAACAGATCCAAAGCTGCTGTCCCTTCTCTTGCCTCACACTGCGCCTCCCTGCCAGTGAGTCAGTCTACAGCAGCAGGTCACTTCACCCCGTTCCTCATTTACTTCATAATCTGATAAAAGGCCAGAAAAAAACTGGTTAAAATGTTGCTGCCAGGATGAAAGTGCAGCTCTGCATGAATCGCCCTTAAAGTGGCTGTGGTCAAGAATCATCGCTTCGAGGGGTTAGGGCGAGAGGAGAGGTGGGAGGAGGAGGAATGAGGTAAAGTAAAGCAGAAAAACAGACTCAGAGAAACATAGTGGGTGTTCTGTGAGTGGTGCATGGGTGCACAGTGTTTCATCTGCCTCCAATACACAGCACACACACACACACACACACACACAAACACACTGATCAAAGGCTGACACTACAGAGAGGGCTGCCTCCTTTCCTCTGAATCTCCCTCTCTCACGGGCACACATCACATATACGTCTGAACACATGCAGACAAAGGAGTAATGCAAACACCTACATGCACAAAGCAGCAAGATTGATACATTATCATTTAAACACGCCTCGGCCGACGACAGACCTGAAGCATTTCCATTTTCCTGACCATTTATTTTGTACAATTACGCAATCAACCTCGCATATTTTGCTGCTGCTGTGAGTCCTGTGTGCAATCAAAGAACACAGAGATGTACTTTCCTGTTGCGTGCCGGTGTGTATGGTTTCCTTCAAGAGCAGCCATACTTTGGCACCGCTGCACTTTATCCCATAGGAATATTGTTCTCGGTGGTTTGCGTCAGAGCCCCTTTGGCAACAACGTCATCTTTGTTCAACTTATGAAAGAAAGCACAGAGTTGTGCTGCTACTGGATAAAGAATGCAACACAAAAACATTATAAATATTTTTATATAATGAAATAAAATTACTTTATATAATTAATTTAATTGATTACTGACTCACTAAAAAAACCTGGGCCTGTTTAATTGAACAAATTGCTGATATACCATAATTTCCGGACTATTGAGTGCACCTGAATATAAGCCGCACCCACTAAATTTAAAAAGAAAAATATAATTGTACATATATAGGCTGCACTTC
>NC_024307.1:32184897-32191587 GCF_000523025.1 Cynoglossus semilaevis
AGCCACACCGACCACAACAGAACATAAACAGAGTTTTAACAGCTCCTGTATAACCAACTCACGCTTCATCATGACAAACTGCTTCACTACAATTCTCTCTCATGCGCCCCACACACATATACACACACAGCCATTCACAGACAGACAAACACTACTAGTATAACACACAGTAGCCTACCAGAAACGTCATTGATCGCTAGTTTTAGCCCGGAAAAATCCGTAAATTAGCCGGATCCTTTGTTTAACCCGCAGAGTTCAAAGCGTGTGAAAAAAGTAGCGGCTTATAGACCGAAAATTACAATACTCGCAGAAATTGAAGGAAGGCACAAACAGACCTCGTTTTTTTAAGTTTTACAGCTGTCACCTAATAGAAGATACTTTCATTGTTCTAAATATTAGTAATTAAATATTAGTTTTCAGACTGAAAGAGTGAAATTGGACAATTTTTCAGGGTCCTGATGTTCACTTACGACACATCAATGTGCTATGGAACAGTAGCTGGGAATCACTGCCTGAGACAATGTGTTAAAAATGTGTTTTATGTCACAATAACGGAAACAAATCTTGCTATTTAATCTGCCCTAAAGCCATAATGCACTGCCAAGTATTTCACACATTTTCAGAAGGTCACAGGAAATGAAGCTCACAAGGAAGAGGATTAAAAACAGGTGGAAAACTAGAAGAGGAAACATTCTCTTTTTCTTTGCTCTCAACAAACAGCACTTTGGCTAACACCCAATGATTCGCCTTGGCTGATTTGTCCCACTTCTATTCTTCCTTTCTCTTTGTGTGTGTGTTTTCTTGTCTCTCTAAAGTTGTTATTATAATTTCCTGTCCATGAAAAACCAAATTATCTGTGAAATCATTCAGATTTTACGCCTTCATGCTAGTTGGGACCCTGCTCAGTGTTTATGTGAGTGCTGCAGTCCATTTCCTGAGCAGAAAACCTGTGAAATTTGGAGAATTAGCTGAATAGAGGAAAATCACACGCAGTCATTATCACTAAGTAATCTCTCTCTCTCTTTATTTTAAAGTCATTTCAAATACAAATCTTCAACTTTGGAATCACTGATCACTGTCTTTATGCGTCTACCCCAGCGTCCTGCTAACTTTTTCTACTTTTGTTTTCTAGGTATCCCTCAGTGACTTAGTACACAAATACACCACTAGTATATATATATATATATGTATATGCAAAGAGAATAGTATCGTCTCAAGCAAATGCAACGGAGAAACACGGACAAAAGTGATATGATTTTTAGCCTGTAATCAAAGGGACAAGGAGAAACTTGAGCTTTTATGGCGTGATGCTGTGGGTCTATTAATCAAGGTATTTTGTCCTGAGAAGACCAGCAGGAAAATCACCCATCAATGTTCTGTAAGGTCAGCTCTTCAACCTGATTAACCCTTGACCTCATCTCATGTCCTTCTTGCATTTCCACATATCCTTTTCAGCTCAAATTCTTTCTCTGCAATTATGTTTATCCTATATTTGGTCTCCCTGACTGGTGCTCTCCCTGGGGTCTTCTCTTGCAGTCGGAGGGTAATGGTCGTTGAAATAGGGGGTGCCAAAGGCTCCATTGGACTCAATGTAGACCATAATGTATTCAGGTCTGTGGGGAGAACTTGGAGGTCAATGTTTTCTTTTGTGCATTGCCGTGCTTGACAGTTACTGGAATGTGATATGCGGTATTCAGTACTGGTAAAAGTTAACTTGGATAATCAAACACGTTGGATTTTTTAAAGCATACATATACAAGAGGGTGTCTGTCTGTGAATGCATACATGAAAAAGCATCCTAGCATCGTGCCTTGGATCCCTCACAGTTGCTGTATACTAATGAAGTACAGTTGTGTCTGTTCAGCCCAGGATCTTGGAGTAGTCTTTTGCCATGCACTGGCAAAAACCCTGCAACACTTCAAACACGGCACATGCTGATTTGGCCTAGATACTGGAAGCACTCCTCACGTGTGCTTTGCACTTAGAGTAGGCAGCTATGTACTGTTAACACAGAAACCAGGCGTGTTTACTGACAAGCACTTCAATAAATATGGTTAGTAAGACTATATATGTATATAATGTATATATATATATATATATGGTGTATATAATACATTCTACAATATATATACATTATACATTATTTTGTATAAAGTCACAGTATTGGATCAAAACTTTGATCGCTCTGTATAAACCCCCCCCCTGCCCCCAAAAAAACATCTCTATCTACTTAAACTCACAACAACTGAACACTTGCACTCATGCTTTGGTGGTCCAAATGAAAAAGTTACGTTGGCGTTCTAATCAAGAACGCGGGGCGTAGCTTTATTTGTATTGAACTGGGTATGGTAAATAGTCTGGAAGATAAACGTATTTCCTTCAATAGAGTCAAAGAGCAAATAAACTGAATATTTATTGTACATGATACTTTTTTCTATTGATAAACAATGGCTTAAAATGCCTACCAATGCTATCTTTCCAACAGTTAGTAGTTAGTAAGATATGAGGTCCGATCGATACACAAATTATTATATTATTTATTACATTACAATAATTTAATGTTTATAGGAAAAATATAATGATAACAATAATAATAAATGGATAGTCTTCCTTGTCTGTGCTTTGCATTCTCACCAATTCACTGAGAATTGCAGACTGCACCTTTAAACACACAAACATATTAGTATTTTATTGTGCGCTTAAACAGCATTTCATTAAAAAAAAGTCTATAAATTTCTATTTCATTCTAATGCCTTTTGACTATTTGACTATTTGTAAAGCCCCCCTGGATTATTTGAGATAAAAATAAAACGGATTAGATTTAAACAAAGGTTGATTTAATTACATGATTGAATTGTTGTCTTTCTTTTTTGGCATGCACTGCTTGCACATTCAACGTTGTTTTTTTTGGGTGCGAAGACCACAAATCCCACACATTTGCAGGTATAACCATTAAAACAAAGCTGTTGTGACGCTGTGCTGGTGAATGCTGCACTTTCTCACTTTCCAGCTTATTGTCACCAAATCCATTTATGCAAAAATAACGTGTAAAAATAACCAACCATCAGCGGTTTGGTCTTCATGTCCCCATTTCTAACAAGCTACAACGGAGAGTGCCAAACGTACGTGTCAGGTACACACTGTACCGTGATAGGCCAAGTGTATCCCGTCCTGCTGTTATCTCATGCATCTGTATCCCGCTTGCCTGGCTACTTCTCAACCCCGCCAGCAGAGCCTGGACCAACTGTGTGTAGATTAAACATTCACCCTGTGTGTAACCTGCAGCTGCATGAGCACTTTCCAGTGGTTAATCAAGAGACTGTCCCTGAGCCACTGACATCACACATCCAGTAATGGGAAGATGATGACACATCACATCACTTCTCCTCCTTCTTCATCTCGCCGTCTATCAATCCTCTTGTGTGACCTGTGAGCCTGCTGTGCACGCCGCCAGTGTGTGACAAATGTCAACCATGTGTCGGATGACATGCCGTGTTCGGCTTTAGAAAGAGACAATGGAACACAGCGAAAATAACAACACACCTGCATTTGCTTAAAGAACGTGTCGAGCGTCTTCAAGCACTGATTTCACCAGGTCACAGTACGGCTGCAGTGTTGTTAAATGACAGTTTAAGTCACTGTATGGACTGGAATCAGTAGACAAAGTCATCAAAAAGATGGCCACACATACGGCCAAAAGAACTGCTTTTAAATTGTCCATCCATCCATTTTTTTTCTTTACTACTTCACCATTTAATCCTGACCCCAAACAAAGATGAAGTCTATTCCAGCGTCACATAAAGAGAAAAAATCAATTAGTCAGACTCAAACTATGGTGACTTTCAGAGTAATTAATGCCAAAGTGTTAATTAAGGACTACAACGCATTATCAGGGAGGACCAGCAAAACTACTCAACGTAGGACTACAGTTAGAGCCGTAGCTTGGACTGTGATATAACCACACAAAAATCTATTTGCGTGTATATATATATATATATATATCATCTGTCCATCATCTGTCTGTCCGTCCATGCATCCATTCATCCATCCGTCCGTCCATTCATCTGTCTGTCCGTCCATGCATCCATTCTACCATTCACAAAAATCTATTTGCGTGTATTCTTCCATCCGTCTGTCCATTTTACCATTCATCCATCCAGAAAATGTCAAGTACAACAGATTCATTTGTTCAAAGAAACTAATAAACCGTATTCAGATGAATATTAAGTATAGATATATATTATATAATTCATGTGAGTAAATATTTACTGCATTCAGGAAGCATCAGTGTTACGGAAAATAGAAAAACAGAGATGGAAAAATAAATATATGGGAAATTGAAAATATAGTTCAAGTACATTGAAGCGAGTGAAAGGACAAGTTAAGTGCGGCCAAAAGAAGTCCGGTAATTGGTCCATGAATCTGTTTTGCAAATACACACACTTTTATAAAAGATGAATATTTCATGGTGCATCTGAAATACACACAGGGAAAACCTTTGGCTGTTAAATGTAACACATTTTCCACATGTTTTCAATGGAACTGTTCTGTATTCATTTCTTTTTAAAGGATGGCAAAATACCTATCTAGAAACTGTGCAGTGGTGTCTTTTGGAGGTAGTCGAGCAGAAGAAAATCTCCGACGGGGCATTCGTCGAGTCGGCTTTGCTGTGCCTTAGATTAGGAATACTATTTACACTTCAGCACAGAAGGGAGGAATTCAATGTCCTGACCTATTCACTGTCACTTTTGGAATGATCACTACTGCATTTTTGTACTTAGAAGTGAAAGTTTGGCCAGAAGAGAATAAACTGAGGTCGGACATTTCCATAATCTTTTGCGCCGGCAAAGAACTTGCTAGAGAACTTTGTACCTACACTGACATTCATCCAAAGAATGATTTAGCTTCTGTGCGGAGTACACGGTAGACATGTAAAAGGCCAAACTAGCAAACGAAGACTACTCCTCTTCTCTTTTGTTCTGCTCCCCTTTGCACGGCCTCTGCTTTCTCCCTCTAAACTCCCGAGCCCACGGCTCTAACTACAAACATCAGTCTTCAAGGGGGCCCTAGTCTATCACCTTCCCACAGCACAGGACTATTAGACTTATCTTAGACCGAGTTGCTCCCAATTTGGCAGCCTCAGAGCAGTGGGTGTAGTGTGTTAAAAATTATCAGAGTAGGGCCAGCTCCCTATTTGGCAGGCAGAGGTGCGGTGCCACCACTGTCTCTCTGCCAGGTTGATTAATAAGTAGTTGCAGAGCGGCTACGCTAACAAACTGGCCTGTTTGGTTGCTCGCAGAGGTCCACTAGATTAATGCCATACACCTACACACACACATTCTCTCTCTCTTTCACTCCCTCTCTTTCTCCTGCTCTAATTACTATACACACATACAGTATCTTCATACACATGTGATGATATATTTGGAAAACAAAACACATTATGTATAGAGTTAATGTAGTTTTGACATGTAACTGAGGCTTTTATTTTGAAAGAGGTTCTTTTTAGATGACACTATGCTACTTGTTTACAAATTGATATGGTTCCTCAATGTCTAAAATACATCTGATCAACATGCAAGGATCCAACAAAATAGAAGGATGGAACACAGCCCACTGCTTTCAATAGGCCACATAGGTTTAAACCAGTACTTCTCAAATAGTGGGGCGCGGCCCGGTGAGGCGCCAAGTCGGGCATGAGGGGCTTCAAATGGAAAGTGTACCACTGCTGTAATGCTTGAATGACAACAAGCCTCCAGTCACTAGGTGGCAGCAACTCATACAGATAAAAATATACATGTTATCAGCTGTTAGTAGTATTTCAATTCATGGGGGTGTGGGTCGGGGGGCCAGAGAAAATAATTAGTAACCTTTTGCCAATATCCAATACTTCGCACCCATACTTTTACATCAAAACTACTTTTAGGTCACATCATGTGGGCGAAACCCAGGCATTTCGTTATCAGGTTTTTATTGTCGCAGGAAAAACTGATAACAATTCTTACCGATATTACATAAATGTGCTAATAGTCGCAAGCCAAAACATGTTGAGAACCACTGGTCAAAATGCAGTCGTTTGCATCAGTCCTGCATGGAACTGGCCCCAAACTTAATATACTGTAGGTCAGAAATTTAACCCACTGTGCACTAACACTCAAAAAATGGACCAAGGCGTGTCATCCCCTCCTTCTGCAAACAAATGGCCGTAAACGTTGTCATACACAGCACAACAAGCTAAGAGCTAAAGGTGGATGGAGATGGATGATTTAAGCATCTCTTCCAACCTTCTATCTCCTCTACTGTTACACCAGCCTTCTATCTGACAGCTCCATTTCCAAAATCCTTTAAACAGACAAGCCATTATCTGTCCTCCAAACATGTCCAGTCAAGTCCACATCTGGCGCTCCTTCTAACATTTATGTGGTCATCATTCATGAACACTTCCGCTGACTCAGCTGTGCCACCTACTGGTCAGCCGCTGTCTCCTAGCCATAAACCATAGTCATCATCATCAAGTCTCTTGTCCTCCTACAATCACTTCTGATGCTATTATTTAGTCTTGAGGCCACTCCATTTTTTGGTTAATTTAAAGAAAAATAATGATGATACACAGTATTTGTGATTTAATTAGATTTTTTGTTTTTTACTCACCCTTCATTGTTTTCGCTGTCTTTTGTTTCTAATGTCAAT
>NC_024307.1:32191606-32226856 GCF_000523025.1 Cynoglossus semilaevis
TCTTTCCCTCTTCATTAATATCTTTCTCTACACATTTTACAGATTAGACTCTCTGGGTGCCTTAGTGTTTTTTTTTTTTGCTGAGGAAAGCACTTTGTCACAACCCTCATAAATATGCAGCACACACTCTACTGTAGATGAGAGGAGGGAGAAGAGGGAGATAGAGAAAAGGACAGATAGAGAGAAAAAGAGAGAGAGAGTATGTAAATGTGAGAGAAAAGGTGATAATGAGGAGGCCGAAAAGGAAACTGAGGGAAACTAATGAAGAAATGGTACAGACGTGTGCATGGGGAGGGCTGAGGAGGTGAGGAAGACAGAGCGACAGCAGAAGATTAAGACAAGAGACGGCAAACATTTAAGTAGGACAACAAATGACAGGGACAGAGAGATGGAGGAGACAGGAGTCAAAGCTATTAACCTGCAGACTTGGTGCTTAGGCTTAAATGTGTGTGCATTTACATGTGAGTGAGGAGCACACACACACACACACACAGAGACACCACCGACCAAGATGAATGGCTGGCAGTAAGGTCTAATCATGCGCTCCGTTGACTGGGACCGATGCACCTGAGGCCAAAGGACACAAACAACATCAACAACCGCAGTAAAACCCTGAGGACAAACCCAGACCAACCTCTGACACCAGTTTATATACACACTTAGCATGCTCATCAAGGGCTGCGAGGGAAAAGAAGTTCAGAAATAAAATATTAAAAGCCAATTTCCTAATAATAATAATAATAACAATAATAATAATAATAATAATAATAATAATAGTAAAAAATCCAATTAAATAATTAATTAAACAACCTGGATGACTGAGAACCTAGACAGACAATAGTAAAAAATACAATAAAAAAAAAAAACAGTGAGAGATTTAAGGATTCTTCCTTTCCGTCTTTCTTCCGTGAAGATTAGTGAGCGTGTGATGTTTCACGTGAATCCAGGCAGACACCTTTAAGCAGTGAACAACAGCCCCATCGCCCCCTCATCTCTGCAAATGAAGGATTCAAAGTCCCTCCATTCGTCTCTTATTTCAGCATGTCAGAACTTGGAGTTATTAGTTGGCTAATTACCTCTCAGAATCCCTCATTTACCCCCAGAATCCAATCACTCTCTGATTATAATGAGAATGTTAGGGTAGATGACGCAAAAGATGGAATATGGGGATGATTGGTCTGCAATGAGTGGGGGAGTAGGTGGGGGGGGGGTTATGAGTGAAAGAAGTGATGCAGATAGGAGCAAGGCAAGGCTGAAACGGAGGGAAAAATATAATAGGAATTGAAAGAAGACATAAAAATATAAACATGTGCAAAAAAAAAAAATCTGTAACTGTTTTTTACATATTCATATCACCATCTTTGGTGATGTGATATATCATGTTATGTTAAGTCTGTTTTATTTGCTTTATTATCCTGTTGGGAACTCGGGGAGGGAAACGCTTTGTGAATGTTAACATTTGGGTTCTGAACGACTTTTAAAAACTCACTGGCTACACAGAATACATCACACACTTGTTGTTTTTTTTTTCTGCAAGTAATTAAAGAAAGTTTTTAAATCACCAATTTTTTTTTATCCCTGCCATTGGCAGACCTTGGCACGGGGATTATGGAGAGAAGGGATTTAATAAAGAAACACAACATTCGCACCAAAGTACTCTAAACTTCACTTTATCTGAGTTTCCCTGCCATTCAAATGAGAGCAGAGGTGTTTCACCTGTTAGTTCTCTCCCCCCCCGCCTTATCAACTCCATAATGGCCCCCCCCCCCAATTTTGGTTGATTGACAGCTGGTCTGGGATTAATCAGTTTAAAAATGTAAATAGTTTGACAGCCGTACGTGGTGTTTGTCCAATGACCAAAAAGGCTATGTTTTTTTTTCTGCTGTCAAATCACGTGAAGAAAACTGTTAGAAAATATATGTACACTGGTGATGCTGGTAGCAAAGGTGATAATGGAAACATGACGAGGTGTGTGTGGGAGACTATATATGGATGCGTCTAAGCCAGGGTGAGACGGAGGGGAAAATGTATGACTTTTTTTCCTCTGTAAAACGTGTGAACTTTCTCACAGCCACAGTATTAGCACAAGCAATCGCACGGACAAAAGCAGAGACAAAATAATCGCCACACTCATCTCCCTCTCACTATTCTGCTGATTTCAAACGTGTTAACAGCAGCCGATGATGACAGCTGCACTGCAGAGCCCTGCCATAGTACGCGTCCCAGCTGTACACCTCATTTTTTTCTTCCTCTGCTCACCAGGGAGTACAGCTTCCCACTGCGGCTGAGGATGAAGGGATGATGGAAATGTCATGGAATGACATGGTTAATGTAAGTATGGTATACAGGTATTTTCTAGGAGTGTTAAAGTATAATGACGGCCAGTACTCTGGCCTTGACTTATCGGTTTTCTTCTGTTTTGCTGACAGGATAAATATGGTACTAAGAGAAATAATGATAAAAGCAAAAAGGAGAAAAAAACAGTCATTCTATTTTAGCGGTGCCTGGACTGTAGGCTGGAAATGATAGATGAACTGGATTGGCTTCATTCATCTGCCTGCCCCAAACATGCTAGAAACCTTCCGCTACATGTGTGTTGCTTCTCCAAAGATTAATTCAAGATTCTCATTAGACACAAGATGCAGAATTGATGCCATGGTTTGAGACGATCTTCACCCTTCATATCCTGCCTGCAGAATCATTTCCGGGTGAGGACAATTCACCTCAGTGTGGTCCGGCAGGTGAGAAGATCAGATATCTATTCAGAGCATGGCGGCTGAAATTAGCCTACGCTGGGATAGCTGTCACAAGCAGATAGCTATGATGATTAAGAAGCTAATGATAACCTAGCCATCTGTTAGTGCTGGCCTTTGAGGACATTGGTTAATTTTCCTGCACCACCAGATGATTGTCCATAAACCTGCAACAGGTCAGGTTGAAACACTTACTGCTGTCACCGAGAGCGATGTGATATTTTACCAGTGCACACTGAACGATGGCACCAGAGGGCGCTGAGCCAACAGAAGGATGCTAAGGCAGTCAATTCTCCATTGGACTTGCAAATTATAAGTGAATGATGTACACAGTAAGTCTTAGTTACACTGCGACAGGACAGTACAGAGGACATAGTATTCAACAACTTTCAGTAGTTTGCCGCAGCATAAAGAGAATATATGCAGTTTAAATCCTCCTGAAGTTTTCCCGTTTCTCTTCAGATGAAGGTACATAAAAAGGTACTGTGCTGAAAACCACACATAAAAAAAATCAAAATGAGCTTTTCCTCCATTCTGCTGTCACCGCACTGCACTGTTAGCCTAGAATAATCTACATCCTAAAGTGTCTCAACTGACTGGGAGGAGTTCGGCTGAAGTCGGCTTCATTTTGGTAATGGCTGCGTCAGTGATGCCCAGACTGCCCGCACAGTATAGAGTGGCAAATAATGAGAAGAACATATAATAATGTATAGAGTGGCAAATAATGAGAAGAACTGAGGGTGGGATCATGTTTTTGATGGGATTATGGAGAGTCATGGTTTCATGTAATGTCAGCTTTCTATACTGAGCATTTCCAAAACAAAACCGACTTCAACCCAGAGCTGAGCTTACGTTCTTGGGTAAAAGAGTCCAAATATACCTACATGTAGTTGTGACTTTAACAGTGACTACTGGCTCTATTTATGAAATATAAAATATATTTCGTTTTGCTCTTTTGTACATTCACAAACAACAGGAAATATATTAAAAAAGTACAGTCATGCTCCAAACACCTGGATCCCACGTGTCAAACTCAGGCCAGGGGGCCAAACCTGGCCCGCAGTGTAATTATATCTGGCCCATGAGATTATTTCAAATGTGTACTAGAGTTGGCCCACCAGTATGTAGCCCATGTATACTGGCAGAATTTGTAGTATTAGCAGTAGAGTTGCGTGTTATAGCACATACATTTTGTTTTTGTGTTTTTGTTGTTGGCCTGTAAAAAAAAGGTTTACTTTAAAAATAACTCAAAAGGCTACAGATAAAGAGAAATAATAGTAAACAAATATCACTGATGAGTGTCTTATTTCAAATTCAATTTCTCATGTTTAATATTAGGCTTTGGTCGTTCCAGATTCAAAGTTTAGGTAAAACTAAAGTTTATTTCCATATTTAAAATCTGCATTACATATCTGGAGAGAAGGGAAAACATGGACAATTGCAGTCAATTTTTCACTAAATATTTAGTTTGGCCCACGACTTTGTCCCAGTTTTTAATTTTGGCCCACTGTGAATTTGAGATTGACACCTGTAATCTAGACAGACGTGGTTTAACGCAGCATGTCACTCTCTCTCGCGCTCTCTCTCTGTATCCCGGTAAATATAAATATCTCTTATTAACACAGGTGACATGATAGACAGGCAGAACAGTGGAGGTGAGGAAACAGCAGAAACACTGTGATGGATTTCTTCAACATCGTGGGCCACCCTCCTATCACTGTTCCCCAAAAACGTCTCTAAAAGATGATGTTACATTTACGGAGTATTGGAAATTATAACTATTTTGTCAGCTAAACAATACAGAGTAAATACTGTACAAAATATTTTTTTCAGGTTCTGGGTACACACATACTTCTGCCTACTCCTAAAGCACCAGTGTTGACAAGTAGCCAAACGTTTTATAATTTGCCAAAAACCTTGACATTTTTCTCAATACTAGCCAGTCAGATCATACAAAGCGAGTGCATCTGTTGAGTCTTCTATCTATGCACAGCTGTTGCCATGGTTACATGAAACGTAGCTCTTTCCATTTAAAGTTCTGAAACATCTTCAGAAATGTCAAGTAATTGATAAAAAAAACTACTGATGAAAATCTAAATATTATATGAAGTTAAAATGCATGATTAAAAACAACATACGGGATCTTTAACAAATGTATCCTTTCACGTTCATGGGTGTAAATCAAATTCAAAGAAACTGCAGCGTATAAAAAGAAAAATCAAAATGGAAAAGTCATTCCAGAGAAACAAATGTATCCAAGGTCAACATTTGTTATGTCAAAATGGGCTCACAAACCAAAAATGGTTGGGAGCCACTAGTGCAGGGGTCGGGAACCTTTTTATTTTATGATTAAAATTTTATCAATAACTGTACTTTGATTTATTTTACATTTTCAGTATGAGACGTGTGTGTGTTGCTCCAAAATGGACCCAAAATGGAAATAAAAGATGACATACCAAGCTGATGATTTTACTGCAATTATTGAACATAACGCAAAGAGAGGACGCTGCCGCCACAAATACACCAAAATATTTTTGTAAATCTATGATTTCTGAAATGTTTCACTTAAATATCAGCAAAATGATTTATTACTTACTGTGTAAAAAAAGAAAAAGAAAAGAGAGTGGTCATCAAAAGGGCCACATCTGGCTCGCGACCCATAGGTTCTCCACCCCTGCACTAGTGTACATGCAAACATATAGCACTTGTTAGTCGCAGTAGACCTAGTCCCAAATGACAACTGCACACGACTATACTGGAAAGAAACAGACAGAGACACTTATGGCACTGAGACGTGATGAACAGCAGGAAGTGAAGGGAGAACCTTTCGGTTAATTAGAGGATCTGTCAAAGATCTCAGAATGAGGGGAGTGGGGAGAGGAAGCAGTTGTATCTCATTAAGACAAGCTGTGCGTGTTACACTTGAAACAAATAAGAGCGGCCGTTGCTGAATGCTGTCAACTCTTGCCTCATGTGGGGTTCACAGAGTTTGGTTGGCAAAAAAAACAAACAAAGTACATCAGAGATGGGAGGAATTAGCTTGTTACACAGAACTCTTTTTGAATCACTAAGACTCTGCACTGGGATTTAGGAAAATATTTTGATCTAAAAAAAAAGTAGCAATTATAAAGTCATCAACTCTGGGAAACAAAAATGCTAAACTCGTTACAGGTCTTTGTACATAATTTACTCCTCATTGTGTGACAGATGTGAACATTACACACACCAACATCTCTAGGATAAACCTCTGTGAAAGACCTGCTCTCTATTCGTCAAGTTCCACCGTGCTGCTGCTGCTGCTGCTGCTGCCGGTGACTCCAGGTGAGCTGTTGTATCTGAGCCTGGAAAAAGTGATGAAATTCTGACAGGTAGCACAAGGAGCTTCCTCCTCCTGACCTGTCAACACTCTGGGCTTTGATTACAAAGCAGCTACCTTGTGGATCAACACGCGCACACACTCCAACTCACAAACTCAATGTCCGAACACACCCCTGTGCTTATTATAAATTAGTGATTGAAAACTGGTTCTGGTAAAGAATGATGCGATTTATTTTTTTAGCAATAATTTTGCTCAGCGATTCCACATTTATTTGCATGGTTTAGGGATGTCCGATATTAACTTTTTATTTTATTTCCGATTGCAATATCAACCGATATCAATATAAGCAGCCGTTTGCTCCCGAAACTGAGGTAAATGTCTCAGGTCCCTACGTGCGATTCCAGCAATTTCGGCAAAACCCAGGTGTTGTGTTATTGGATTTTCATTATTGAAGGAAAAACCGATAATGATTTTTACCGATATTACATAATTATGCTAATATCGCGCCGATAATATCGGCTAACCCTTATTATCGGACCCCAGCATGGTTACATTTTTGTGTCATCGCAGGTCTGCTCTGGTCTAATCTGGTTAAAATTGTTTGAGAAGAGGCGTCTAGGCAGAAAAGTTGAAAGTATGGTTGAATTTCAAAGAGAAAGGCCATTCGTGAAACATTTGGGACAACTAGTTTTCGGTCCACAAATGCTTGCAGGAACATTAAGTCACACAGTACAAATAATTTGCAACAATGTGTTGTTATTTGTACGATATAATATAGCAATTTATTTCTGATCACTGTTGCGTTAAATTCATCCAGATCCTGTCCAGTATTAATGTTAGCAACATTCATGTACGACTACACAGAAGTGTCCATCACCTTTAACTACATTAAAATCAAGAGGAAGGGGTTTGGAGCACTTCTTGACATTGACTGTCTTGCCAATTTACTCACCATCAGATTTATCCATAACGTTTTATTACTAAAATATTTAAAATGTTATTCTCATGTTCCACTTTTTACGGCATCGGCCGAGTGTCTCAGACTAATTCATCCAATGTCAAATGAATGGGAATTCCGACTCTTTAGGAGAGTTGGCTCTGCTGCCTAAAAAGATCCGGCTCTGTTGGCTTTCCACGTTTGTCATTGTTTAAATTTATTTATTACCAAAAATAATATCAAATTATTAAATTACACTATTAAAATAACTGATTTATGTACAAAACAGATATATACAAAAAATATATATAGAACACAAAAGAAAAAAGGCAGCATCCAGATTGTGCTGCATTTTCAGCTCTTGCTTGTTTTTTTTTTAATTTTCCAAGGATTTTCTTGTTTAAGTTCAAACAAACTTATTTAAATTATGTAATATATATAAGAGAATCAGTTAAAGAATCAAGAAGGAATCGAATCACTAAGTGACATTGATAATGTCATCAGACTCGGTCCACTCTTCTGGTTTTCTATCCCCCTGTCATGGCTGAAGTTAAAGTGCTTTACTGAATTTTGTTGATTAGACTTTTTTTTTTCCTTCCATTCACTCACTCGTGTAAGTGGGTCAGGTAAATGAGACATCCAGGAAAAGGAGAGTGGACGGAAGACAGAATGAGAGCCTCACATGCCACTTAAACAGCGCACGAGCGGAAAGTTTCAATGGACTCAACAGTATGCTTTCAAAAATAGAGCAGCGGCAGAGGCTTGGGAAGCAGAGAAATTCCACTCTGTCAGCCATGTTATTATCATTGAGCGCAACGCCAGATAATTAATAACACCTCCGTCCAATCCTACTAGCCACCGTCTCCCAGAACACGCCCTCCAAATTCACTGCTCAAACCTAAGTGACCCGTCCTAATAAAGTGCAAATTAAAATGCAACGTTTCCGAAGGCATCGTCAGCAGCTCCGGAGTCGGCCCCGTCGGATCAACGGTGGCAACAGCTTTGCCCCGTCCATCCACAGGCTGTTTCATAATTAATGGAGGATATAATTACAGTGCATGAGCCTGGGAGACAGTGAGTAGGGGGCACAGAGAGATGGATAGATGTACAGAGGGAGGGCAGCAATTATAAACACACACACACACATTGACATTATCCACAACATTCATTTGAAGACCTTGTCCATTTTTCATGTCAGTAACATTTCCATAAAACCACTCACACACACACACGCAGTCTTTTGGGTGACTAATGAAATCTCTGTCCTCTGCTTATCTCTTTGAATGTCCCCAGCACAGAGACGGAGGAGGTTAGCTGCTGAGGGCAAAGTTCAAACATGGCTTTAAAAATGAAGGTTACTTAGAAAATCTGCTAATGTCACATTTCTGATATTGAGAAATTGCAGCAGGGAATTACTTTTTTTTTCTCTGCCTGGTCAATGTCCCTTCACATAAAAGATTAGCAAGTCAACCTTTATTTATTTTTACCAAGGATGTCTACTGTAGATATGATGAAAAGAGTTACTGAGCTTGTTCCACTGGTCTCTTAAATGAACACAGCTATTTTACGTTTCCACAAACCTATAGAAGAAAATCTGTATGGAGTAGGACTGTCAAAAGATTAGAATCCAAATCTGATTAAGCTGTCAATTTGCCATGATTATTAATGAATAATCTGGATTAGTTAACCTTCCTAAATACATATTCACTGCATGTTCATTTTTATCCATCCATCCATCCATTTTCATCCGCTTATCCGTTACCGGGTCGCGGGGGCAGCACTCGCCACCCAAATCACACTGCACCGTACCAACCCCCCTGAACCTTCCTCCAGGTGGTGAGTCCACTGGAAGGGACCAACCGCCCTAACCGGGATTTGATCTTGCCCAGGAGGTGAACCCTGGGGTTCCACACCACACCAACACTGGGGTTCATTTTTATGACTAAATCAAATGATAGAATTATTATTTTGAAAAAACATCATGGAAAATATGCAAAAGTATAAGCTCAAATTTAGATTCAGAGTTGAAGGATTTTAGTCATTACTGTGTGATAATGGTCTGTGTCAAGAATTGCTTTCCAAACACTCCTGAAACCTGTGATGGACAATAATATTAGTGAGTAGTTCAGCATCAGCTGGTCTGACGTGTCGGACCATCAACAATCGGAGTTGAGGGGAATTTCAAGCTCGAACTGCTTTGTGAAACCAAACTTTTTTAATGCACAAACAAATATGAAATATATTCTCTACCAATGTTCATATCCATCCATCGATTTTCATCCGCTTATCCGTTACCGGGTCATGGGGGCAGAATGTCCCCCCCATGTTCAAGTCCCCCTGAACCTTCCTGCAGGTGGTGAGTCCACTGGAAGGTACCAACCACCCTAACCTAATCCACACCAATGACAGGGACATTGACTCTGGGCCAAAACGCCAGACCAATGTTCATAGAGAACATATAAATCTTCTCATAAAAATCACAACTCACAAGGCCACGTCGTCTTGTCAAGGCTTGCTCAGTGATTCACTCCAGCATATCTGCGTCTTTGTTTGCCAAATGCCAGTGGACAGGAAACAGCACAATAAAATAACCTTCGATTTACAGAATGCTTATGAAACTGCAGGGATGTAGGACTACTTTGGAGATCTATGCATCAAACAGATTTATATTTCATTAACAACCTTGACGAGGGGAGATGGATACGACTGATGGAAAAGAAAGGTTAAACAGATGAGGCCAGGAGGGTGGAGAGAAACTAGGAGACATTGATTTTCATCATGTTAGGGTCAGATGACCGTGAACTGTCATCATCCACGGCTGGTTCCGTCCACATCACAGGCTTGGCTATGTGGTTAGAAGCCACGAACAGAACAAGGGGCCTGAGGTAGAAAGGCACACATTGGTGATTATGTAAAAAAAAAAAAACACTGAGTTCCTCTCACTAAATCCAAGACAACCCAGCAGGTTAACATAATTAGGTCAAAAAAACACTGAGTTCCTCTCACTAAAACCAACTAAGCCTTTTTGCTTAGTTGCAGCCCTTTTTTTGACGGATGACGGAACTCTGATTAAGAACACATCTGCTTTGGTCCAATGATAATTTTCATGAGCTCAAGCTGTGTTTGTGCGTCATGATTTCAAAAGCAAACCGCGTATTCACCAGAGACATGACAAAGGATTGTTTTTCATTTCCTTTCGCTGTTTGTTGATTTGTAACAATTTCGGAAACAAACTTCATTTCTCTAAAGTACCCTTTAAAAATACATGATACTGGAGTTGATGCTGCTGTTAACTAGTATTTATTAGTATTTAAAGTTGGTCAGTATTCTGTACTGTCTTTACAGAAGAACTGTAAACATTACTTCCTGCAGGTGAGGCAATAAAACACATGTGGGAAACTTTTGATAGTTTAATAAGGTACAATCGCCACAGAATCTCGCTGAAGAGCAACGCCTGTAGAGCATGTGATTCACGCTGTAAAGAACAATGATATTTTACCTGTTGATATTACATGTGATGGAGGGTGAAATAAGGTTGTTATGTTTTCCCCACCGTCTTTAACATCTTTGAAGATCGATCTTTACACCTCTAGGACACCTAAGGCGATCAGGAAGTGTTGATTGGATTCTTTAAGGTCCCTTGACACTGTTAGAGCTGTGCTTCTATTTATATTCTGTGGTCTTAGAATACTCATATATTAACTAATGTCACTAAATCCTAAGTGTTTCCTAACCTTTTCTCAACCAGGGAACATTTTACAATTAAAATTGTAATGGCAAACCACCAAAGAAAAATGTCACAAAATGTATATATAATGAAATACAATGATCTTCTAGCAGATTTACCCACTCACAGTGAAAACAAAGGCCTGTTTAGTTAAACTGAACCACGATATGCTGACAGGAATTGAAGAAAGACACACACAGAGACCTTTTTCAGCTGAATTGATCTTTTCATATACAGATTTTACAGTGCTCCGCTGAACCCTAGTGGAAATGTGTTCAATTTATTCTGCCTGTCAATGTCTCGTGGCGCAAGAAGACATATTATTTGTAGTAAATAATAAATATATAAATATTTTTCTAATTGCTTTAGACTTTGAGACAAACTGTGCCCACTTATAAATCACAAGTAACGACTAAAAAGGCCGAGAAGCAAGTGCCACTTTGAGAGGCCAAAAAAACATCAACAAAATGAAAAATAGTCGACAACATACACTTGTGTTGGGCAGCTACAGATATGGTCTGAAAATTAAGTAAATCTCATTGTATTTTCAATTGTCTATATTGTGTGCCCTATATATATATATATATATATATATATATATATATACATATATATATATATATAAACCGTGTGGTATTACATACTGACGTGTCTTTAATGGGTTTTTGAAATAAAAGGTTGCAAATATTGTTTTGGATCCTGTAAGTAATTCAATGATATGGAGTTAGGTTTGTATAATTTGGTGCGGTGGATTTCCTGCATCGGCTGTCGAAGCAAGTATAACACGTGCATTGATTTTATGTCCCTCACGTGTTCAGCTCTCTTCAACCTCTGTCACTCACTGTAATATGAAGAAACAGGAAGGGTCAAAATATCTCCAACAAGAGCAAAGCATCATGGTGAAAAATCTAAAACTGTCAGAAAACGAAAATCTGAAAGACGTCTTTGGGAAATATAGCAACTTAAATAAAAAAGGTACGCAAAAATTCTAATAATGATAACATTTTTGTAAATATGCTAAAGGTCAATATCAAACTTCAGTAAATGTCAAAATCAAGGTAAAAAAAGTGATTATAATAAATACAGAGACAAGTCTTAAGGCCGAGACCTATCCTAATTTTTTTACTTCATCAAAATTATGGCTGCTGCCAAAACAGCTAAAAGCTCAACACTATGGAAAAAGAAGCAAACAAACTCCCCCACAACCGGTTAATGATCTTTACACATGAGCACACTTGTCAACACTTTTAAGTTCTTAAAGTGAAAGCTGAGAACTTGGTGGATGTCCATGCAGACGCCTGTATTTTTGACATTGACAATACAATCAACAGACTCACAGCTGTTACTTATATGGTCGTTTAGGACATTGTTGACAAGAAATTAGACTAATTTTCAAAAAGGTAACGTTAAAATAGCTGTCTCTTGATTTTGAGTTCTCTGCTGAGCTGTTAATGGAATTACAGAGGTACAGAGGTCGCGTTCAGATGTTAAGAGCTGAGACAGTACCCTCTTGTGGCCACAGATGATGTAGTGAATATCTTTGACATATACAGTAAGTCGCTCTGGCATATCAGCCTGTGGATGCTGACAGAAAACACAAATTTGTTTTCATTCAGCATCCACACACACACACACACACAAACATACTAACTGCTAACTCCTTAGCATGTGGGGAAAATGTGAGCTTGGAGTCTGGTCTAAACAAAAGACAGTTTTAAAATGAAAAGAAACTCAAAAAAGTTGAGACAGATAGATGACAGATCAGATGGAGAAAGACAGGAGCAGTGCTGAGGATGAATGAACACACAGATACGCACTGCAGACAATGCAAGCAAATGAAGACAAACGATCCCCAAGTTGATCTTTTGATTAGGTAAAACACAAAAACAGGAACAAATTTGAGGGGAGGCTACGGCTCTGGAAAAGTGTTGCCGGCGTGAAGGGACAAGACTTGAGACAAAGGTGTTGCAGTGAGAGGAGAGGGAGAGAAACAGTGACGGGTGAGTGAGCCACAGGGAGGTAGAGGGGGAGTCGAGATGACAACAGGTGGACAGGATCAGGAGACAGAAGAGGAAGATGATGGAGAAAAGGGCATGAATGTGATCACCATGAGGGAGAAGAGAAGGAGTGAGAGTTACAGAGAGCTGCCTTTCACACAGACAGTGAGGACAAAGGTCAGAGGAGAAGGAGTGCCCCCTTGGACAGGCTGTCATAATGAGAGAAGACTGTTCACCGTGATGCTCTGCGCTGGCCGGACCTGCACTGCTCTGAAAGGCAGGAGCTGCGGGGATAAAAATGATGGAGTAGAAGAGATGAAGGACAGGACTGGAGTGAGACCAGAGAAGAGCAATCCAGGTGAGGATAGAGAGGGAGAGGGGGAGAGAGAAAGAGAAAGAGAAAGAGAGAGCGAGAGTCCAGAGGAGGGGGGGGGAGAAGAGTAAGCAATGAGGAGTCAGTGGGATGAAAGTCTGGTACGTTATCCATCAAATGCAACACAGTTTACAGACAGTGTGTGTGTGTGTGTGTTGCACTAAGTAGTAACGAATCCAGTACTTGGTACTCTACTACCAAATGTACATGAAATGCGTTGTTCTGCTGTCTGGGAATTTTTTACGATAATTGATTATTTTTTGGTCAATCTGTTATGCAGTTGATTGTACCTAAAGTGGGAACGGAACTTTATCTACTGCTCCTTCTTTGTGAAAATACACTTTTTCCGTTTTCCGAGGAAGCTGAAAAGAGAGAAGACCAAACGTCATTATTACGTTGGTTCCATGGTGTAATGAGTGGTGCACTGAATTCAGTGATCTGAGTTCAAATCTCGATGGAACATAAATTTTGTGATTCCATAGTGTAGAGGTTATCACGCCTGCTTACACATCTGCCTTACACACAGAATGTCCTGGGTTCGAGCCCCAGAGGAGCCACATACTTAGCGCCTCCTGTTGCGGTTGATCTGCCTTTAACACCACAAATAGTGGGTTCAATAAAGCTCTTATTATTTTTTATTATTAAGTCAACAATTATAACTCTCTCTCCATAGGTATTTTTATATGGTAAATGTACCGAACTGCGGATGTAGCGTACAGTTACAGCCGCTTAGCTGCAAAGAAACAGGCATTCAAGTATGAAATAGAAATCCGCCTGGTACCCTCCGCAGAGAGGACTCTCTGTAAGTCCCTCTGTAAGGGCTACAGTTGAAATCAAGAATAGTTACAGAAGCGCACGTATTCATCGTACCAAGTACCGACCCGCTGCAGTTGGCTCCATTTTCTCTTGGAGATGGAGGGCAAAGAACTAAGGGCTACGATTAACCACTCGCTCAGAAATCAGTCTGGGAGTGGAGAAGTTCTCATAGCACGACAGCGAATGTGTAAAAAAAAAACACACACACACACACACAGAGAGAGAAGACATATAGGATGTGCAGGGGCTTCTAGCAGTTGTTTCACATCAGCTACATTCATGGCATGCATTATCCATGATAAATCCAATGTATAATTTAACAGTGTGTTATGTGCTGCAAGTGTAAAGGAGCAAAACATACTCAATAATCCCTGAGTGGTTTACATCGCGTTGCTTTTGCACGTGTCATTCCAGCGCCTCCTAAATTAGCCGTGAAAAAAAAAAAAATCTTTAACATTCAAAGATATTGAAAGAATTTTTTTCTTTTTTTTTGGAGAGCATCGCCATTTACAGACTCACACACAAGCCAGGAGAGAGTCCTATGGAGTGAAATAAATAAAGAATTCCTCACCATCTTTTCCCATATTGGGCTGCAGTCAATTTGCCACATTCATATGGAGGAGGGGAGGGAAGAACACTGCCAAGTTGTCAGATTAGACTCCAATTCCAATTTGCTTTTCCACAACTCACATCTGCTCTCACTGCAGTCAGAGCCAGCTCTTTACTGCATCGTCAGCCACACGCCGTATGTTTACATATGTAAGGAAACACCAGTAAAAATGTGGTTCCTCAGAAAAAAAACAAAAACAAACCACGAACCATGTCGTTCACATAACAACGTCTCCGTGCGGCATTGACGGTCTCCAACGTCCCTTATCTTCAGAGGGCTCGCAATTTCTTTCTACTGAAACTCCAACAGTTCATTTACACTTTTGTTAAGTTGTAATTAGGAAGCAGAAAAATGTGCAAGGTTTCCTGGGAGTCTGGACCAAATTAGATAAAGGAGATAATATGAGGAGAAAAAAAGTGCGAAGAAGCAATCACTACATTGTTGTGTTTTGAAAAGATGTAATTAACACCAGATTAGAAAGTGCTCGTAAAAAAAAAATACAAAGAAGTACAAGTGTGGATGCATGGTACAGAGGATGTATGAAAATATTTGAGTGGCTTCTTCATAACATTTACTGTATTCTATAGATATGAAGAAGAGGAAAAACTTTCTAACCATTATTAGTAGTGTACATACTGATTTGGCCAAACTGGGTTTTATGGACCCCTGAGGGACCCGCCCTCCACTTTGGGAACTATTGCCATAAGACAATAGCTTTGTGGTACCTTAAAGGGAACAAGTATTTGTTTTACTTCTTTAAAACAAACGTGACCTTATAAAACAGCAAAACTCAAACCCATCTCCTCCAAAATATTACAAAACTGTTTTCAAAGTATGTACTCCTCGGAGGACAGGCTGGTGCTGTGCCTTAGCTGCATAGCGTAGGAGTCAGTGGCTCATGTATTACACAGTCCTCCAGTGAGTTGGACCCCAGGGTGGTGCAGCAATAAAGCTTCAGATCCTGATGTATATGGATGGTCACATCGCTGTAAGCAGGACTACATCAGAGCTTATTGTGTCTTGTGGCAAGTAATGTTCATGTTCAGGGAAACTTGAATTTTTGAACACCTTATCCTCTCTCTCAACACACACACAGAAATGTGCACAGTACACACTGCATGGATACACATTTATGTACATCTACACAGTAGATACACACACGTAATTACATACAAACACACATTTATAAATATACTATACACTTTATATATATATATATACATATATATACATATATACAAAAACAGTATTTAAAGATTTACCATATATACACATAAATATACATATTGGGACACATATACATATGTGTATATACATATATAGAGTATATACAGTATATATATGAATCACTGCATGAGGACTAAACTAAAAGACTGAAAAAAATAGTTGAATTGAATTTAATTCTGAATTGTACATTTTGTATTCCATACCTTTTATATTTAATTTAACACTGGCACAAGTGACCAATTTTTTTTTTTTGCAACCAGTACTAAAAGCTTATTCAGTTTTCTACACCAGGCCACCAGGTTTGTGGCACACCATGCACACCTGTGCACACAAACACACCGAAGACAAAGTAGAATCATTAATAAGTTTATTACTAATTCAAGAGCCGGCTGTTGTGAACAGACTGCCGTACATACAAACAAAGACAAGGGTCAGACAAAGGGCACAGGAGGGGCTACAAAACGCTGCACTGGGACGGTACAGTACACTGTGTTCACATGACACTGTCCCGTCACCATTTACTATCCATACTTGAGTCGGGAGGTGACCAAATTACACCAACTTTATCAGGGTAAAAGCTTACACCTGGTCAGGCTTACAGCATCACTTCCGAAACAGCACCTGCGTCATTTGAAGCTCAACAGATTCAGAGGTTTCTTTGCAGACACAAAGCCCACCCACGCTGCTGACCATGAGACAGCCGTGTGTAATGAAGAAATTAACCCTTCGTTTCAGCTATGTGTCTCATCCATACACACCAACTGGGTGTGAGCAGGAAGAAAACAAATATGGTGAGTTGAAGGAAGATACTCAGGTGTCTTCAGGTTGGCACTGTCCTACTAGGTTGGGGAGAGCAACTTTTATTAACATCTGTTAGTAGTATTATTAGTATTGTTTTCATGATTTTATATATATTGAAATATAATTTTACAAAACAAATACTGAACATGAAGTTTTTTTATTTTATCAAGTGGGCCAGATTGAACAGCCTAGTGGGCCGGTTTTGGCCCGTGGGCTGTATGTTTGACAACCCTGGTCTATATTCTTTGTGATAAGACTATTTTATTAGTTATTTAGCTCCTTCTCAACAAAATGCCCCAAAAAGCAGCACAGGTTAAAGAAATACACACACACTCCACTCTATAATTCATAGCTCTCTCCTTTCCTAACACCTCTGAATAAAGTGTTTACTAAATTGACCCTGGGTTTATGTGCACATGCACGTTCACATTTACAAATCAAGGACCTCCGAGAACAACGGCGAGCAGAACAGGTGGTAGAACAGGTGGGACTGGAGGTGTTTTTTTGAAATTCTCTGCTGCAGACTATAGGAAAAAAAATACTAAGAATGTATTGATTTATTTATTTTCTGTAAAGACAATGTAGGGGAGCATTTTCAGTGAGTGCACTCGTTCCCCTTTAACACATTTATATTACGAATGAGGCTTTAGAGTCCACTAGGCCCCGGGGTAATAATAGTCTAGGGAAAATGGCTGATGTATACCTTCACTCTCCATTCACATCTGCCTTTCAGTGGGCAAACGTGCGTGAGGGAGAGGGAGAGAGTCAAGGTTTTTGGAACGACTGTATAAGCTCAGGATTCAGCACATGTGTAAAAAAAAAGTGATTTCATTTCAAAACGTGTCGAGTTAAATTCGAAATTTAGGAAGTTCACATAAGTGACACCACTGCACACTGTTTTTAACCCATCACTAAAGTCAACAGCACCTAGGGAGCAGTGTGTGGGGATGGTGCCTTGCTCAGGGCACCTCAGTGGTAACTTGGCAGCTTCCTTAACCACTAAGCCACCACTGCCCTAAATGTCAGCTGCCACCAGAGTCAGAAAGCAGTTGACTTTTACTTCTCTTTATCATTATAATAACTTTCACCTTTTATCACGAAATCACCACGAGGAAGGAGGTAGAACACGTGTGTCAAACTCAGGCCCGGGGACCAAATCTGGCCCACAGGGTTATTATATTTGGCCCACAAGGTCAAATGTGTACTAAAGTTGGCCCCTGTATACTGGCAGTGTTTGTAGTATTAGCGGTGTATGCCCTATGTTATAGTGCATAGCTATATAGCACATTTATACACATATACATATAGATACATATATACACTATATAACACACAGTAGTACAGTTATACTGTATGTTTCCATATGAAAAACATTACATTACAGAACTGGAGAGAAGGGAAATATGCACAGTTACAGCCAATGTTTGGTCTGCAACGTTATCCCAGTTTTTAACTGTGAATTTGAGTTAGACACCGCTGAGGTAGAGGATCGAGCCACACACCCCCGACTTTCACAGACACCTTGGTGATTTCAGTCAATGCCAACACCTTTTGGATCATTACAGAGAGTTCACATTATAAACTGTCAATCATCTTGTTGTGCTAGATTTTAAACTTCGATCTTCAGTAAAACCTTGTTTATGTACACATATAACTACAAAAAGTACAAGTACTACTATAATATGGCCTCAGACTGACAACATAGGGATTACAGACTGTGAGGCTGGAATGGTGCAGCGGCAGGACTCTTGTCTACCAACAGGAGGTTCAGGGTTTAATGCTACCTACAGTGCAACAAAAGAACTAAAGTGAACATCTGACATGATGTAACAGAGTCAGCAAACACACTCTCCAGGCCTCAAGTGCTGTGTTTGTTAGTCTTCGTGGCAAATGTAACAGTAATGACAGGCAGAACTGGGAATGATGAGACTGCAAGGTCTCTTCCAAAGGAGGAACACCTAGTCTTGGTCAGCTGGACCTCCAAAAAGGTAGTAGAACCATAGGGTAGAGGCAACAGAACTACTTAGCTAACAGGGTTCACACAAGTGAGAAAAGAACGGTGGACAAGGAGAAAAGAGTAAGAAAAAAAATCATCCAAGTAAAACTAAAATTGAAAAACATTTTCACAGCAATTTCCTAAAGTGCAGCGTCTGCTCTAGTCACCATTTAAATGTTCACTATTGTGCAAGGAGCGCACATATGCCCCAAGACAATGCCTGGTTCATTATGAATGTATATCCAGCAGCTTCAATTAATTTTGAATCTTGTTTGTTTTTCAATCACTTTAGTTCAGTCCAGTACTTCTCAAGTAGTGGGGGGCGCGGTGAGGTGCCGGGGAGACGGGGAGGTGCTTCCAATGGACGGGGGGCGCGGTGAGGTGCCGGGGAGACCGGGAGAGTCTTCCAATAGACTATGGCACGCTGGACATTAGTGTAGCACTGCTGTAATGCTTGAATGATAACAAGCCTCCAGTCACTAGGTGGCAGCAACTCATACAGTGGTTTTTACAGATAAAACTATACATGTCATTAGGTTCACAATAGTATTTCAATTTGCGGTGGTGTGGGTCGGGGGTGGGGGGGTAAACTACTGTAAATGTATTACAGTAGTTAGAGTACAGTCTACAGACTGATTTGGTCCGAGCACAGTGATTAACGGGACAAACACATAGTCATCAAAGAATAGAATAGAAAATAGCAAAACCAAAAAAAACAAAAAAAAACAATGCCATGAGGTAGAGACTCATGTTGTTTCTTTCAGATTTCCAGCGTGTCAGAATCGTATGAACAGTTGGTGTATGTTCCAGCTGAAACAGACACCAAATGTTCAACAACAGCAGAAAACAGACAGAGCATGAAAAGCAGTCCTTCAAGTGTCCCTAGCTGTCATCTTGACGGCAGTCTGGTATATTTGTATGCCTTTTCCATCTTTACCCACGAGGTTGGGTTTGACAGTTTTTACCCTGACAGTAAATGTAATCTGGATTTAAGGAAGGAGTATCCACCGAAGGGCTCTCACAGAACATGCTAACAGAGTTCCAGAAGCATGGGCGTCTCACCCGTGGGGGATGTGGGTGTTGCAACACCCACACTTTTTTAACAGGGTGACTTTAACCCCCACACTTCTTTTTAACGCATTAACCCGGCCCGCCCGGGCAGTGTAAGAGCATACTGAAATGGAGCACACTTCAGTTCCCAGACATGAAAACCCATTGGTCAAGATCAATGATTGACAGCCATGCAGCCAATCACAGCCATTGGACCAAACCCACTAGTCCCAGCCGCCCGGGTGAGTAAACAGTTACATGCTAACACTCGTCACTTGCTGCCGCAGACAGCGAACAGGGCAGAATTATGAAACGGTTATTTAAGCAGTTAATAAGCTAGAATTTTCTCTGTAAATAACTAGAGTTGTTTTGTGGCGTGCCAGCTAATAAAAAGAAAGCCAGGTGGCAAACAAAGTACAATTCTAGTTAAGTTCATGGTAACTGACACAATTTTTTTTTATATTATTATTATTCTTCTTGTTAGGAATGCCAAAAAGGGAGAGGAAAAAGAAGAAGATTGACTTGTAGGTGTTCATTTACGTAACTTTTAGCTATTTGTTGGAGCTTAAAAACCTTCTTTTCAATTCAGAAACCCCCCCACATCAACTCATCCCTGTTACTGCTTCCAGAACCTAGAAAAAGAATAGAAATGAAGACAATGAAATGCAATAAAACTATTAAAATCTTAACTAATCAGAGAAATAAAATACTTATAATTAATAATTATAGAGAATGATAAAGGCTAGGATGAAGGATTAATTAGTTGTTGTTCTGACAGATTAGAACAACAAAATATATGTGAAATAATCAATAAAAAGCAGATTAAAGACCAACCAAAAAAATAGGAATGTTTCCACATAAAAATGAGGGCTGTAGAGGTTTGTTCGAAGTTAACACTTCAAGAATATCAGGAATATTAAGATTGAGTTCTTTCTGTAGGATGAGGAAGGAAAGTCCAGGAGTCATATACACACACACACACACACACACTCACACACACACACACACACACATATATATATACATATATATATATATATATATATATATATATATATTGGGTTAAAGAGCGTTGTTCTCTAATGTACTGTATTTTCAATGCAATATTATTATGTAGAAAACTAGAAGTGCATTGCATTAATTTTTGAAACAGAGGCCAAAGGTCGTTGCATTGCTCATGTGCTACCCCTAGGACCCCCACACTTTTAAAATTGCCCTACTCCTGTCCAGAAAGTCAAAGGTCCTCGACTGATGACACACAGCAGGTGGTAATTTTATAATGGAGAAATTCACTGCACTTCCCTGACTGTAATGTTGGTTGTGTGTTACATTAAACCAAACACTTCTGTGCTGTACCTTCATTTATACTCTATCAGCAGCAGCTCTTTAAGTATTTGGGCACATGAATGCATATGATGATCCACAGTAACAAGTCTGTCCTCCTCCTGGGACCACTGTGTCTCCCAGCCCCAGTTTGAGCCCCAGCGTGCTGTGTGATAATTCAAACGGCTGCCACGGCTCTGTAATGATGATTCATTCTCGGCTATTATCAGCTCGTGGTTCCGCGAGTGTCTGACATGTGAAGCATACATCAGCTTCAGCTTTCCCATAACATCTGCAACACCAATGAAAAGGAAGGATGCTGTGATAGGACAACAGCTTGGTGAAAAAATTCAGACAAATCTCCCACCGAGGGCCGCACTCTCTATACGCAGAACATACAGTGTGCGTAGCGGCCCATGTTTTGGAAGTGGGCCCCATTTTGAGCAATTTGTACTATTTTTTATGGAGTGCTATGTTTTACCGCTGCCATCTACTGGGGAGTCCTATTCATAACAGCTGTTGTTGTTAACAAAGAGAGAATCTAGCTGCATCCACACCATTTAGTTACCGCATTAAAAAAGTTTTCTGTTCAAATTGCTCTCACAGACACTGTAGTACAATGTGTGGCCAAGGTAAGTGTCCAAAAGAAAATGAGAATTTTATGGACCCAAATGTAGGTCTGTTCCTACCTTGTTTATTTTTCATGAAAGTCCAAGGGAAAAGATGACTTATATTTTAATTTTGGTTTGTTAAGAACACAACACAATATCTTGAATCTGGTGTCATTTTTTTTGCAAATGTGCCATAACGTTGTACACAAGAGTTAAATGAAGGCATTCGATTTTCATCGGGGACCAAATTTTCATAAAAGCTCTGGCCCTAACATGCAGCAGGAAAGCAGACAGTCATTATAAACAGGTACAGCTCTTAAAAGTCTTGGTACTTTCAAGCAGACTATGGGACATAGAGACAAATACACAACATCTGTGGGAGGTCACGTCCCATCACCTCAAACAGATGTCGACAGAAAGCACAGGACGAGGCAACATGAGGAGAGAGGAAGTCTTTCTGATGGTAAAGAGTTGTTTGTACGCGTGCCCACAAGTGTGTTCATCTGTGGGTGGATGTCTGCCTGCAACATGTAACCCATGGCAATGTGTTTCAGTCAGTGTGTGTGTGACACAGTCACGAATAAAGAGAGAGTGAGATACAGACAGACAGAGAGAGAGACAGACAGACAGAGAGAGAGAGAGAGAGAGAGGGTGGAGAGTGCCCTCGTGTCCTCTATCTCAATGTCACAGTCTACATCATCCAATGCATGCATTCGTAAGAAGAATGCATTTTGGCACCACGACAAAACAACTTTGTGTGGTTTTGTAATTGATTTTGTGAATGTGTTTGTCAAAAAAATAAAATTAACATAAAAATGTTAATACATTATGACCTAAAAATTTCACAGGTTGCAACAAAGTGAATTGACATTTCAAGCACATAATTAGTGTCAGGTTAGGCTCCCAAAGTAAGACTTAGGATTAGGTTTTTTATTTTGATGGTTAAAGTTAGAGTCAGTTATGAAATGACTCATGAAACATAAAAATCCTAGTGTGTGTGTGTGTGTGTGTGTGTGTCTTTGTCTTGCCAGTCCCTCCAATAAAGAGCTGGCTCCGTTTAACGCAGTGAGTGCACGTGCGTGGAACCGAAGCGGCTCTGCAGGTGTTATTTTTAGCATCACAGACAAACGCAGCCCGTCTCTCCTTCTCGTTCCACCCGTGTGCTCACTGCCCTCTCCCTCATCTCTCTCCCCCACTGTCACTCCTCTCATCTCTCAAAATCCCTTATTACTAGTGTACATATGTACATTTGCATTCAAGTGCACACGCAGCCTGTGCCGCAGTCAGAATGTCCACACTAGCGTGGCAGCAGGGACCAGCTCACTTCCACTTCCTTATTCGTTATTATCATCTACCTGTAGAGAAGACCGCATTGTTTGCATTGGTTTTCTGTGGCAGCAGAGGGACATTAGAAGCTGGTTAGGGTTGAGGCGATGCAAGTCTGTGGGCACAGCAGCCAAGGTGAGGTCAAGGTGAGTTTAAAATGAGGTTTTCATCAGATTCATTGTGTGTGTGTTAACATTCTCTGCTCTCTGCTCTCTGCTCTCAAATTAAAGATGTCCTGGACTCTAACACCTCATCAGCTGCTGGAGGAGCTTGTTTCTCTGACTGCAGACTAACATCGACTGACGATTTTGTTTTACTCTCATCGCGGACTTTTGACTAAATGCTAACTAACCTATAGACCCCCCCAAAAGTCCATACTTGAAGTCAATGAAATGTTAAAATCATTTCAGACAACTAAATTTGCTGTTCAGAGTTAGTTGACTAAATTAACTCATAAGTCATTATACTGCACAATTAAAACAGATATAACACACAAAGGCAGTGGTTTTCAACCTAGGGGTCAGGGCCCAATTTGGGGCCAACCAAAATATCAAGTAACCAATAAAAAAAAATTACAGATAAAAATATTTTCTGAATTTATATTTAAAAAAACATGACATAATCCCACATTGTATACAACTGTATACTATCAGTTTCATTAATATAAATATATACATCATATAAAATATTTAAGCATCTTCATTAGTGAAAGCTACCAAAATCTCTCTATTCAATATTAAATATGAAATATATTTAATATTAATGTGTTTCCTTTTAGAATTACAGGAAATATATACTCATACGTTAGGACGAACACATTATTTGCATTTATTCGTTTGATTTTCTTGTAGATATCTCAATTAATAATGCTAAGTTGCAATAACGATTAATCACAATTCATCGTGATTATTCGTGACTAATCCAGAGCTACTCATCCAGTTTTCATCCACCCAAACAGTATGAGGTGGTTAACTTCCATATGACTGGCCCTTTGTTTACATGTCCCACCTGACTCTTTGTCCTTCTACATCACAAAATGTCTTAGTTGACTAATGCGTGGCTTTTAGTTTTCCATTTTCTGTCTTAGAGAAAGGAAAGAAAAGTCATTCACTAGGACAATAAGACAAATTCTAAGTAAACAAAAGTAACAGGAGATAAACAGATGCAAGAATAAAAGAAAAACAATTTCCATCCCTTAACCTTCTCTGGTGCCAACACTTTCAGTGTGAGCTTGTTCTCATTTTTTCACTTTGTACTTGACGACTACTGTTCAAGACTTGTTGATAGAGAAATAAAAACCTTGAGGTTAACCTTGAGCACGAGACAATACAAGAGACACACTTTCAATAACATGTTAAATCACCAAAACTCCAACTAACTAAGTACTAACTGACCCACTATCTAACCAGTAACTGTCTGAATTCAAATATTAAACACCGAATACCAAACAACAACTAAAAATATGTGCATAACCTTGACTACAGCTGGGTTTTTACGGTACTGCAGCAGCCTGGCCAGGGATTGTAACGCTCCAAAACGGAATGCTGCAAAGAATTTAGGAAGGATGTATTGATGGGCCAAGTTGCCACGGGGGAAAGGAGATCTAAATAGGCAGCAGAGATGGTGAAGCACTGAGACAGGAGAAGAGGAGGTAGAAGTGGAGTGTGGGGTGAAGGAATAGTAGGGCAGCTGATGTAGATGTCTTAAACACCAACAGCAGACGAAAGGGGGGACGGAGGGTTGGAGTCTGGGCAAAAAAAAATGTACCAAGCGTGGATTTATTCTCTGTGAAATCATCCCATCACTTTAAGAATGCGACGATTAAACTTGCGGACCTTGTAATTTCTATCATTTTCTGGAAAATCCCATTCATTTATTACAAGATTTAGGCTGTAAAATAAATATTTATTCACTCAACAGACTGACTGACTCCAGGATAAATCACTGAGAGAGCTGCAGAACGAGAATCAACACTGACCTTCAACCACATCCAAGGAAACTTTTAATATTTTTAGGTCTGCTACTTCTGGACCAGAAGACATTGAAAACATATTTCAAGGATGTCATCACCTTCACCTGCACGTTATTAATGAAAGACTTCAAATGGAGCCTCACCTTCGCCTCTCCTAATTGCTGCTGCAAAGTACTTTAGACTTCTTTTGTATTTTCCTGTTTGGAATTCAGAATGAGGCAGAGCTTTTTTTTTTCTGATTGAAGCCCAATTTCACAGCAGTAAATTCAAATAACCTCAAGCTGTAATCATTTCTAGATCACGCTCATGAAATATTCTGCTAATTAGGAAACATACAGCAATGCATTATTTGCAATCGGCACAGTAATTAATGGCAGCCCTAGTCGGCAACGACCTCAAAATGTATTTTCTGAACTATACGCTGAGGCTAACTGTGATTGATACGAGTCATTGCGCCGCAGCCGTACCATTAGAAAGAGTTTTAAAAACACAGGATAACAACATGCCGCCATGGCTGAACCCTTACGGATCACAACCATTAGCATGTCACGTTGGGGCAGGACTGTACAAACATAGGAAGCCACCCCATATAACTGTCACACACGGCTGCTTGTTGCTCCATGTTGTCGCGTGATGCTCTCCCTCAGCACACCGGTGGCTATCTCTCGTCACCGATAATAACTGTGTGGTGTCGGAGCTTCAGATGTGTGTGACTCAGTTTCAGTTTGAAATCTCACTTCACACACGTCCTGTAAGCTGAATTCAACACTTGACGAACTTAAGCTTAAGATCCCTTTGTTGTTATCTGATCTGCAAACGTACCATGCAGTTCCCTGTTTTTAAGGAGCGACTCGCTGTTACTAATCCGGCCATTAGTGTTTTAGTTCAATCCGTTTAAATCTTCTTATAGTGAATTCGACACAATTGCGTTATCCTATTATTATAAGACAAGAGCCCAAATTGACTTTAGCAGTTGTTCCCAAATTATGATACAGATCTGAATGTCAATTTTCACTTATTTATTAACACAATATATTCAGTAACAGAACAGAAACACCTGTGCATGCACACAAATTATTGTCGTGCACACACACGTTGTATGGGTTTTGGAGTTGGGTGAATACAGTTGCAGAAAGTTCCTAACATTATATTTACTGATGGATGCTCTCAGCATTCAGCCCAATATCCCCACTGTGGCAGATATACTGATATTATTGCAATTGAAATGGCTTTCACTACCCCAGCCAACACTACACGTACCCCTAAGGGGACCCGCCCCTCATTTTGAAAACAACATCTTAAAAAATACCACATATCCGTACCATTTACCTGCACAGTCCTGAGGTCATTGTATCAAGTCTTTAACCTCATTCTTCAGGCTGTAGAAATGTTACTCTAATTCACATATCATTATTTATTTTTCATCTTGAAATTAAACATTTTCAAATTTGATCAGAAGGGTCATATTTTGCCACAGTGTAATCGGTTTAACCGTGCTATTGAAATACAAATGTAGTAAATTACAACACAATCTCTTTAATAAAACAGATGGGCATTGAAAACACTGAAGCCTTTTCACTGTTGCAGATGAATAATCATACACAATTTTTTTTAAATCAATCTGCTGCAGAAAAATTATTAACATCTGTGTCTTAAATGCTCAAATGAAAGGGTTTTCTGACTCCACACCATCGCCCGGGTGTCTCCCGGAAGATAATCACGTTTACTTTCCGCTGCGCTGCACGCCACTGTGTACTTCTGAGCAACAATGCTGACGAGTTCAACAAGGATGCATTGAAAAGCAAACACTTACAGCAATTATATGCAAAGGACAATCTGTCACATTGTGAAGCCTCGGTAGCTGCATGAAAAACGTGTCCTTTCAAAGAGACACAAGACCGAAAATCAAAGCCGCTCAACCGATTTGGTGAGGAGCTCGAGTGCTCGCTTTCTGACTAATGAAATATCTAAGGCACTTGATTTCAGCTCAGTTTCAGTTAGCACCTGCATCTTCACAGCTGTGCTCCTGCTCTCCAGGATAACTGACTCGGTCTCAATGCAGCGAGACGAGGCCCAGTGCGTCACAACGAAAGACAGAAGTGGAGTGTGTTTTCAGGACAGGAGATTGACAAGCTCATGCTGAAGAGCTTATCAGAGAGATTAGAGTGCATTTTTATTAACAGCGGCGGATCTCTGAGGGCAGACCACAGTGCAGCGGACGGGGCTGTCTTTTTGGCTCCTTTGTATCGTCCTCTATTTGACAGTTTCTTCATGGCCTTCGTGTTGTAAGAAATTTGAGTACTCGAAGTACTCAAGAACAAGATGCTAACTGTTCACTCTAAATGAAGCACGCGTGTGGTATAGGTATGAATATATTCCATATGTAACATGACAGCCTTCAGATGAATGTAGAATAAGCCAATGTCAGGAAGGTGGACTGCACCATGAGACATTTTTCTCTGTGCTTAACTGTTTTGAAGCCAACAGCTCCAACAATGGCTGCAGGCCTGAGTGAAGAGGAGAGGGAGAGATGCTGAAGCCAAAGCTCAGACAAAGACACGTCTGCTCAGCCACTGAATAAAGGCTCTGGCAAAAGATTACATCACTGCAAGCTAGTCTGTGTTACATGTTCATCGATGTAAAAAGCACCACCTCCTTCTTCTTCCTTCCTCCCACCACCTCCCCCTTTCAGGCATCAGAAAAAGGGGGAAAACTATTGAAGTCTTTCTTATCTGTTTTTTTTTCTTCTTACAAAAACCTCACATTCATTACTGATGGTAATGGTTTGGTTTTATTAGTTTTCTTCTCTGAGAATTCTTGGAGGCAGCTTAAGATACGGAGTGATTAATCAGTGATGAAGAAGAAAGAAAGAAAGAAAGAAAGAAAGAAAGAAAGAAAGAAAGGAGGAAGGATTACTCACTCGCACTGTTGACACTAAGGGAATCCACAAAAGAAATCTATCAGTAAGTGAGCTCTCATGATCAACACATGACTTTCTGCCATTACATTGGCGAATTCTATCAATGTCCCCCATCAATGACTCTGATCAATCCCAGAAAAGGCACGATTCTGCAGAAAGAAATTGACTTGCTGTCTTGCTAAGAAGATATTTCATCCTTTAAAGATCGTAGTCTGAGTTGTTTCTCTTGTGCGAACGCTGTGCGATCCTTTTGTGCAGGAACACATTTGTCAACTTACCGAGAACGCCGAGTCGGTAGTTCATGGTCACCACGATCACGTTGCCGTACGCGGCGAGTACGCTGGCATCGAACATGTTTCCGGTGCCTTCCATGTAGGAGCCTCCATGAATGAACAGCATGACAGGCTTCTTCCTGCGGTCACGGATATCTACGTACACACACACACACACACACACACACAAACACACACAGAAATATTAAAGAGCCGGGTCTGGAGAGTGGGAAGGAAAGAAAAGTCAATAATTGTATTCATATCGTTATATTCTTTGATCAAACATAGCGTTCGTCCATGAAAAATGGAGAACACAGAAAATTGCTAGCTGGATAAAAACACAGTAGTACTGCATTGTATTTGGACTAAGGCATAGACTGATGGTCGTCAAATCTTAAAATACACAAAGAGATTTTTTCAACAGGTCAAAGGTCAATTTATTAACATGTTTTTTTATTTATTAAAACAAATGCACATACTGAAATAAAGTAACGCTCGAGCCGCAAAACGTTTACTTTGGGTCCGTTAATAAGCACATCCTGGGCTAGATGAGGACTGCGAGCCACCATTTGAGGGCCCTAAATTAGACTTTTCATTGCAGTTTAATGTCAACTCTCAGAAATGCGTTGAAGGTGATTCAGATTTCAAGGACTAACTTCAGCAATACGAGATTAGAACGTACGCCCTGCGACATCTAATCAGACATTTGCTGGTGATTAACGTGATAATAGCTTAAGACACTCCAGGATGGGAGAAGACAGTTAAAAACAGGCAGTTAAAGCAGTTTAAACAGAGAATCTCAAGCATGTTTAGGACCACACAGTGTGCACCGCAGGCCTTTCATTGCGTGAGCTTTAAGTGTTGATGTCAAGGTGCACCCGAAAGAGCGCTGAGCTGAACATAAGAGGTGATTTAGCAGCATGTAGAGAGGCACTCTGCAGTGGCAAAGTAAACAAAAGCAACTGGCACCACAGGCACACTTATCAGGATAAAAAAAACAAAACTCCCAGAAAGACAAGTGGGCATATACATAAGAAATTTGGTCCAGGCAACACGAAGTCTGGAGATGGTTTTTGCACACAATCAACAGATAATGAAAGGCCATGGGCTCCTAATTTATCATGCCTGCAATGAGTTTCTATATTTTACTCATTTTATTTTGCACCTTGGAACTTGCATGCAAATCACAGCTCGCCTTAAGCTGCAAGGACAAAAAATAAAACAAACAAAAAAACAACCAATTTCTAGGTGCTAACTTCCCCTGTGGGCAATCTCTACAAAACACACTTTTCTTGGATACCATCATTTCTTCTTCTTTTGTTTTGGCACACATCGTTAGCAGATCCTGCCTTGAGGTAAAAAAAAAAAAGATAATGGAAAAGTTTTACACAAAACTGTCTGTCTACCAATGAAAACACAAGGCAGGGCTTAGTTTCCAGGCTGCTCCATGTCCACATCCTGACATAGACTCATCTTTTACACTGAGTGACTTTACCTGAATATATTCAATGTCACAAGAAATAAAGTTTATCACACCTATGAGTGAAAATTTGCCCATTGACAGAATGTATAAAAAAAACCCCCAAAAGTATTTAGCATTACTACCAAATGTTACCAGGACTGTTATAATAAAAAGGGTGGAATATGTCATGGATTAAAATGCTAAAATCTAATCTAGTCTGAAATACTTATCTAAATATTGTGTTGACTTTTTCAGTACAGTGGGTCCTCCACTTACGTCAGAATTCTGTTCCTATGCGAAACGTAACTAGATTTTCAGTGTATGTCTGAACTCACATACTTTACCTATGTCCCTCACCTATGCTAACAAAATGCCAATATCGTAATTTAGGACATAAAAACATCAGGAGCCTGGGAGTCATAATAAAGGGCAAAAAAAAAAAAACACATGAAAGAAAGAAAGCCAACGTAGCACAGTCCAATGTATGACGTCCAACTAGCGAAGGTAAACAAAGCCATCTTTTCTGACGTACAGTGCCACGTATATGTCTGATGCACTTACCAACTAGTTCCATTATTAAATATATGGGAGATGGCGATGGAACCACAAAACAACATAGGTCGAGGACGTCATAAACTGATAACCCCTTTAGTTTATAGTCTAGATTTTTTGGAATGAAAACGGCAGTAAAAAAAGACAAATTTGGTTAGTTGTTGGCAAAAAATAAACAGCTGTTAAAAGAGACAGATTCTACACCTTACATCGTCTTATTGTGCGACTTAAGCTACGTCACTTTTTTTAGTTAGCAAATATGGTTGCACCCGAAATCAATGCCTTGCTGAATTAACCATGAAATATTATTTATTTATTACAAGTATAGTATACCTCATAGATATTAAAAAAAAAAAAAAGTTTGTTAGAAGCAGAAAAAAACCCCTGCTATCCGTCCTTGAGAACTGTGTGTCTACTCATGACACTTTAATGAGTAAATAAGTACACATCTGAACAGGTTTCCCAGAGCTGAGTGTTCACTGAACCATCCACTCGCAGTAAGAGTCCTGGCATTGTTAACTTAATAAATGAAGGCTGTTACACAACCCTCCCAGTCAATGTCAATCCTGAGAGTTTCTAACATATGCTCGCTCCTGCAGCGCTGTGTGCGAGCAAGCTGGTCCGTGATGAGCCCTCGTTGGCCTTTGAACCGAGCTCTCCTGGCTCGCAGCGACCGTGCCAGCGTGACAACGTGCCAGGAGCCTACAGTAACATATGGCACACGGGAGAGCTGTGGTGCAACGCCTGCCCCACTCTAGGATATCCTATGTGTGTGTGGGTGTGTGTGTGTTGGCCTGGGGGACAGTGGAGGGAATTCTTGCGGAACGGCCACATAAATAATCAGTTGAGGATGTGTTGAGAGAGAGAGAGAGACGGAGGGTGTGTGACTAGCTCTGAAACCTGCTTACGTTTACATGCATACACCGGTGACTCCATTGTGCCTTCACACATCGCACAGACGCAGTTGTTCGTTTACATGACGCTGAGACTGGTGCGTCAGTCAGGCTCTCACACAAGGAGAGCGAGGGAGAGGGAGAGTCGCTGGGTACTGCAATGGAGAGTCACTATGGCAACTGCTTCACTTTGACTTGTGTCTGCCAATCCCTCTCTCTCTGTCTAGGTCTGGCTCGCACACACACAAACACACACACACACACACACACACACAAACACACCTCACTTTCACATGGACAAAGGCTCATTGACTGTCGCTGTGGCAACATATTGCACTCATACATCTCCAGCCCCGTGACGTCCTTCACCACATCTCTACCTGCCTCTCATTTCATTAGCGGCAAACGACTAAGAGTGTCCTTTACACACACACAAACACACAGACTAAATTAAGATGGACAGTCAGTGGCATTGCGAGAGACCAGATGCACATGCACTGATGTTTTCAACAGGCCCACAGGGACACACCGTGGAGGCCACTGCAGATGACCCGGAGACTTCCACGTCCAAGGATCAGTTACAGTGCACCCTCTGCCACAGTGACAGACTGGGAGCCTCGGAGGCTACAAGCTTCCTCTCTCACTCTGTCATCCTGCGTTCTGCCTCTGGCTTCGTTGTGTTACTGTCACAACCACAGGCCATGTGTGAGAGGAGGAAGTGAAAGGCACATGTGAAACACAGGGAGCAGAGTGAAAGTGTCACTCAGAAACCAGGGGGCAGCAAATTTAAACACAAGCGATGCATTGTGGGTGCGATGTGTTTTTTTCCTTCTCTCGGAAATTTCCTTAGACTGGACCGTTCTGAGGTTGTGTTCGGAACGCATATAGCTTGCGGGCCACGACTTGAAAAGACGTGTTCAACTAAAGCGGGGGTGTCAAACAACTCAATTCAGTTCCCCTGAAGGGCCAGTTGTAACTGGAAGACTGTATAGATCAGGGGTCCCCAACCCCCGGTCTGTGGACCAGTACCAGTCCATAAGTCATTTGGTACTAGGTCGCAATAGGACACAGTGACAAAAAATGTGCTTAATTTTTACTGATTTACTTCATTCAACCATTCTTTATTTAAAGATAATCTGGCAATATTTTTAAAATAAAAGTCATTCAGACTCTGATACAAACAGAATAGAGTCTAAACGATGTTTTATTTTTGAAAATGTAATGATCCTTCAATGCTCAGCACCTTGGTACCAGTCTGTAGTAACAGGTGGTACTGGCTGACCAGTCCTTGGAACAGAGAAGGTTGAGGACCACTGGTATAGATGGAACTACTCCATCACAGACTAATACATGTTTCTGCAATTGATTATTAGTTATTCAAACTAAAAATATTGTTCATTGCTGTGTAATATATTTTTTTAAATTTCATAAGTTAAGAAACTCACGGGGCCACACAAAACGGCTTGGCGGGCCGCAATTGGCCCCCGGGCCTTGAGTTAGACACTATGAACTAAAGGCTTCAAAATAGGAGTTTGTACCAATTTTTTTCAGTCACTGTTTGTTCTTAAAAACACACAAAGTACTACAGCAGACACAGCGAAGGACAGATTTCTGTTTTGTTTGATCAGTGTCATTCTGTCATCATGGCATTTTGTGTAGTCAATTGTTTTACTATTGTGGCAATGGAGGATTGTCCAGAATATACACACAAATCCTCAGGAAAGCCCAGATTATCAGATTGCAAACAGTTCTAGCTTACCCACAGTGACATGGCACTGATTGGTCGGTTTGCTTGTCCTATTAAGCAAACATCCAGGATGACTTTGTAATATTTATACATTGTATACAGCAATAGAAATAAATCACATATCCAAACAATATCCATACCTCGCCTGGATTATATATAATTATATTTAAAAGACCTGAGAGGAAGTTGTCAACCTTTAAAGTTGCACATTAGTTTTTTTTTTTAGCCAGTTTTTTGTTTGGGACATGAAGACATCTAACAGGCCGGAATTCATAAATCACCACTTTAAAATGTACAATATAGGTCATGGCAGCAGATAGATTTTCGTCAATAAAAGCAATAGTCGACTGTAAATCCCAAAGTAAGGGGCTTGCCCCCTGAACCAGCTATATCAAAGTCAGCTTTATTGTCAATTTCTTCACATGTACGAGACGTACAAAGGAACTAAAATTATGTTTCTCACTGTCCCATGCGTAGGACAGTAAAATCTATCTATCTATCCATCTATCTATCCATCTATCTATCCATCTATCTATCTATCTATCTATCTATCTATCTATCTATCTATCTATCTATCTAACTATCTATGGATGTATCCAACCATCCATATATCTTTCTATCCATCGCTCCATCCGTCCTTCCGTTCATCCCTCTATCTCTAACCAATACATTTCGCACTTTCTATCCTTCTTCTCATAGCTGACCATTTATCCCTGTTACTGTACTCTGAGGATGCAGCTGAACCTTGTACTTGTGTTTTCTTAGACTCCATTGTCACTGACTGATAAATCCTGTTTAATTACCTTTGATTGATGCACTGTATTCAGCACTGTATCACCTTAGGGTTGTCGTAAAGAGCCGTGTCAATAAATCGTGGTTGATTGATGTTGAAAAGGTTCAATTGGCTCATTAGTCCGCATCCCACTTTGTACTTTTACAAACTAAAACAGAGCCGAGGGGAAACTATAGTCAACACACTCTTTACTGGGGGACTGCAGTTGTCTCTAAAGAGCACAAAAAAAAAACATTTGAAAATTTTCTACTACTTTCATAGGAAATTACAGGAGCCTGCGGAGATAACTGTGGGGATATGGGAGCGCAGGGCCTGTTCCTTCCGGAGAGAAATAATTAGAATGATATCGAATCACGTGGAGTTAAACGACAACACAGAAGGGAATAGCACGAGTTTTTCACCTACAACAAATTAGCATGTTCATTTCCGACAGATTGGCTTGAATAAGTGTATTTCACCAGCATTTAAATTTTCACTTTCATAAGTACGGATGTGTGGGTGCGCGTGTACGTGCGGTAGATAAATATTGACCTTTTACTGGGAGGTTCCGTGCCATTATAATAAGGAAATTGCTCACAACAAATGATGAACTGTCGTCTGAGTGCAAATACACACCGGCACTTTGTTCTTGTGATCCAATTAACAAAAAGGTTACAGAGCAGAGAAAAAAAATATAACGGTGCAAATGAAGGAAAGACATTTGTGGATGCTGCTGTTGTCCCTCATTCTACCCACCCGTGTTTTTGACCTTTTAAGGTTGGTTTCGACAATTTATGTGATGGCACTTATATTCAACGGCTGGATTTAAGTGACACATGCAGTCATGGTGGGCCTGCCCACCCTAGAGACAGTCCATGATTGAATTGACTAAAGGGGAGAGAACGTCCATTGGATTTGATTTGCAGTCAGATGGCAGTTGTTGGGGTTGCTGTGGTGTCGGTGTGGTAGTTGTGGTGGCTGACTTTGCTGTGAGATTGTGTGGTATCTGCGGCTGATCCTCACTTTGTGACCCTAATGACTGGTCCTGGTCAAACTATGATAATGGTAATGCACCCACAACAACAGCCGGACTAACAATAATGCCCTTAGTGTTAGAAGCTCTTCTTTAATAACTATCTTATGAGTTCTCCACGACCAACTCCAGCACTGAACCTCGAACAATCTTTCTGTATTGACCTCCACAGACCTCTGCCAGTCATAGACATTTTCCCAGTCAATATTAAAGGTGAACATTCCCTTGTTTTTGGTTATTTTAATCACAGACTTTCTACAACACAGCCTCTGCACAGAGCAAATCTATAACGGAAAAATTAATAACAAAGCAAAAAATAAAAGATTTTGAACATGTTAAACACCTTTAATTTTGACACTAAATACATCGGGACTTGCATACCCTTGCATACCCTTAACCCTTGCATCTTAATGCAGGGTGTCACATGTGAAAAATGTGAAAATTGTGATTGTTTGAATTTTGTGCATAACCCAAATTTCCAAAGAAAATAACAAAAGTATAAAAATACATGACAAATCTATTCTCACAAAAAAATAATTCCAAAATTGTATCTTTTCGACCTGAAGTTTGGTACTGCAGATTGGATAAATACCAATTAAATAAATAGTTGTTGTTATTGTAAAGTAATAAACTTTAAAAAGTACAAGAAAATTGCCAAAAATAATTAACCATGTCTGTTTGCTGGTAAGCCTGTGTTTCCCATTTACACGTTTTCAGATATATTCAGAATACCACACAGCGCCGCCTGCTGCAGATCTCAT
>NC_024307.1:32226932-32250060 GCF_000523025.1 Cynoglossus semilaevis
AGAATATCATGGAAAAGTTTATTTATTTCCATAATTCCATTCAAAAAGTTAAACTTTCACAGATTATAGATTCAGGGCCCACAATTTAAACAACCTCAAGTATTTGTTTATTTTTACATCATTTGGGCTTCCAGCTCATGAAACCCTCATTGGTAAAAGAATGTTAGAGATGGAGCTACCAGGTAGGAGACAAAGAGGAGATACACTATATTACCAAAAGTATTGGCTCACCTGCCTTGACTCATACTATGAACTGAAGTGCCATCCCATTCCTAACCCAGAGTTCAATATGATGTCGGTCCACCTTTTGCAGCTATTACAGCTTCAACTCTTCTGGGAAGACTGTCCACAAGGTTGAGGAGAGTGTTTATAGGAATTTTTGACCATTCTTCCAAAAGCGCATTGGTGAGGTCACACACTGATGTTGGTCGAGAAGGCCTGGCTCTCAGTCTCCGCTCTAATTCATCCCAAAGGTGTTCTATCGGGTTCAGGTCAGGACTCTGTGCAGGCCAGTCAAGTTCATCCACACCAGACTCTGTCATCCATGTCTTTATGGACCTTGCTTTGTGCACTGGTGCACAGTCATGTTGGAAGAGGAAGGGGCCCGCTCCAAACTGTTCCCACAAGGTTGGGAGCATGGAATTGTCCAAAATGTTTTGGTATCCTGAAGCATTCAAAGTTCCTTTCACTGGAACTAAGGGGCCAAGCCCAGCTCCTGAAAAACAACCCCACACCATAATTCCTCCTCCACCAAATTTCACAGTCGGCACAATGCAGTCTGAAATGTACCGTTCTCCTGGCAACCTCCAAACCCAGACCTGAATTATGGTGTGGGGTTGTTTTTCAGGAGCTGGGCTTGGCCCCCCTTGGTTGTGTAACCAGTAGCGCTTTGGCCCAGAGGCAATGTCTATGTCATTGGCAAGATTGAATCCCGGTTAGGGCGGTTGGTACCTTCCAGTGGACTCACCACCTGGAGGAAGGTTCAGGGGGGTTGGTACGGTGCAGTGTGATTTGGGTGGTGACTGCTTCCCCCAGCGACCCGGTAACAGATAAGTGGATGAAAATGGATGGATGGATGGTGTAACCACGAAAAGTCTTAAACTTAAACTAGCATCGTCAAATGCACAGAATCATTCTCCTCGTTCCCATTGTGATCAAACTCACCCTAAACATTACACTCAAATATAGATGTTATTAAATGCCATTGTAAAGTTCCTGTCCTCTCGGAGGCGGCTGAGTGACAGCTGACTCCCAGGTCTCTAGCCTCACTCCCATCACCATGATTAAAGTCTGCATAATTACACATTGTAAATATGATTAACATTTACGCTGCAGTGTTAAAAGATTTATTACATTCTAAAGCTTTTATGTAACAAACAAATCTGTGGTAATGATATCAAAGAGCCGCCGCACACCTGCTCTGACATCGTCTGAACCAGCAGACTCATGATGGAGGATTTGTTTTCCACTTCGTTAACAGACATATGGAACGCGCTTCACTCTCGGTTTGACTGGATGATCGTGCCAAGTGGGATTGATTTATGCACAAATGCTTTTAAAATGCATTTGCTCTATGTTTTTATTCAACCACAAAAGGTTTATAAGAAACATAAATTAGGTTTGACTGAAGCAGATGTACTGTGGGGCGAGAGTGGACAAATCTCCTTCTACTGCTCCCACGGCTGCTGAAGCTAGTTACATTTACACTTTATAGCTGGGGATAAGCCACAGAAACGTTTTGCCAGATTTTACCCACAGTTCCCAGCAAAGTCTGCATTGGTGTGCAGTAGCTGGGGACCTGTCTGGTTGGCACAAAAAAAACTGTGAGAGAGTAAAAATGTAAATCTGGGAATACTGGGACCAACTGCAAACCCGTACCGCCAACAGACAATGAGAGGATGGGAGACAGCGAGTAGCATCAACAGACAGGAAGTAGAAGAAGAGTGCAGACAAACATGGACCACAAATATTTGTATTCAATCTGAGTGTTTTTGATATGCAACGTGTAATAGTTTTTGGCGTGTCGCACAAAGCTAGGATGAGCATTTTCTGTGTTCACTCCTGACCAACGTCAATATCAGACCGATACCAATCCTGACAGATAAATGGAACACGCTTCACTCTAGGTTTGACTGGAACGAGCCATCCCTAGCACTTAACATTGCTCCCAGGTAGGGATGTAACAATGTATCGTGAATTGGTTAAAAATCGATACAAATGCATGACATGCATCAGTTCAAATAAAAAAAAATGAATGGAGCATCAAGGTGTTTAGGAGGCTGGTTTGTCACTGGTCATAACATGACACTACACACTCTAGTACAGTAGGTGGCAGTAAGTGCCTAAAATTCTGGTTGTGACCTGCTATTAAACCAAGGCGTCAGGTCCCGATGTAGCCTAAGTGACATTCGGGTGTTCAAACAGAACGTGGGAAGAACTCCTTCCACAGACAGTGTTTCTGTAGCGAAAGGAACTCTTTCTAGATAATATTATTTCTTATGTTGTTGAATATATGGACAGTTAACAAGTAAATAAGACCAGACCAGTTGACTTTTAATGTGTTTCTGTAAAGAAATTAGTGTTTTATATATTCTGTTATTTAAGATAACATTTCCAATTTATGAGGTACATACACAAGACCAGCTGGTAATCGTGACTCATACTGTATGAGCGTATTTTTATATCCCTACTCACACGTTAAAGTTCATGAGCGTCGGGGCCACTCCATTTTTCATCTGTGAATTAATCCAGTGATTAGCACCAGATATAATGGAAATCAAACAATAGCTATTTAGCGGCCCCGTCCTCCAACCCAGGTGTGGGCAATCTTTTTGACTCACGGGCCACGATTGTCCTAAAATTGAACAGGGGGGTCGGGTCAGGAGCAGATAGATGGAGCGTTCGTGTGAACTAAGATACATGACATGTAAAAGTCAGGCATAAAGGCTAAAATTCTAAAAGGCTTTCATCCTTTTCTACGCCATCTATTGGGGAAACATGGGTATTGCAGGGAAAAGGCACAAGTATAATGATAATATAAATAAATTATATAATTTGGAAAAGTATGGCAGGGCGGATTAAATAGCTGACCGGGCCGCATCCGGCCCCCGGGCTTTAGTTTGCCCATGAATGCTCTAACCCCTTGTCGTTAACATTTACCCTCTGTGAGGCATTTCATCGGGACCACATGGAATCTAAGAAAAATTCCTTAGACTCTGTACCACCAGGACAGTTCCCCCGATGCGCCCCACATACAAATGCTGACTCGGCACTGATCCCTGTCCAGCTTCTCACTGAAACAGGAGCCAAAGCACAATTATAACAGAGCCTGAGGCTGTCACTGAACCAACAGTGATAATCATGGTTCTAGTACATTGTGTTTTGTCAGTTTAAGTTACAGTTTATTTATTTATGGGAGACAATCAATTTTGTGCTTTTCTTAATTATTTCGGGGCTAGGTCTTGAAGGCTAGCATCCAAAGTGAAAACAGTTGACATCCAAGTGTAAGCTGAGGATTTGCATCTCCTGCAAGTCTTCCGTATTGTGTTTGCATTATCTACGTGATGTTCTCTCTATTTTGTGCATTATTCATCATAATAGTGATGAGTCCTAAGAAAGTGAGTGGTAAGGATGGTAGAGAGAAGAAGAAACGCATGATGACCATGGAAATAAAGCATGGTGCCCGCTAAAGAAAGAATACAAATTGAAAAGCAAAAAAAATAAAAATAGAAAAGTAAGATAATAAAGAAATACGTAAGTTAAGTTAATTCTAAATTTATGTAAGTTATGTTGTGTACGTGTAAGGTACGGTACGGAATCAAGTGTCTACATATGGGCCAACTCTCTTCCTCTCTTCCTCCCTCCCTCCTCCTCCTCCTTCGTACATGCTACCATTGGCTGCTGCTGTATCGTCTGTCCACCACCAAACACATTTTATTTTATATCAGGAATCCTTATATACTATAATTTCTTTTGTGTGTCTCTATATATATGTCTCTATAGTAATTAAACCATTGTTTTTCCCATCCTTATTAGCACTAATAAGGGAGTTTTTTTGAGGGCTGGAACGGATTTTTTTTTTCTCTCTGTTATTTCTTATGGGAAAAAATGATTTGAAATACGAGCACCTCGGGTCACGAGCTCGCTCCTGGAACGGATTATGCTCGTATCTCGAGGTTCCACTGTATATGGAGTCGAGAGAGGAGGCAAAAAGACAAGAGGGAACAACAGGAATAAACCCAGGAAGCCTGGCATCTCTTGCTGCAGCTTACTCTTACTAAATACAATAATGTCTACAGCCTTTTCTTTATATATTATTTTAATATTAATTCTTGTATTCCATCTATATATTCCACCTTCCTTCTTTACTCCACCTACCATTGCACTGAGTCATGTCCCATCTTTGTTTCTCAGCATTCCATTTGCTTTTGTCTTTTCTTTTACCCATTGTCATGGGATTTTGCATTATTTCCACTAGTGGGTTGAACTACTCACCTCACCCCCCTTACAGGTTGAAATAAGAGGAAAGATTAAAATGTTTCCTTTTCTCACTATTAGTGATATCTTCAGTCTGGAAAATAGACAAAGGAGAGAGACACCTGCAATGCCACAGTGACAAAAAGGCATGAACCTTTAAACACAGGCTTTTCTTTTACTCCAGTCTCCCGCTTCCCTTCCGACCTATTCGCTTTCATTTACCTCAACGTTCCACTGTAAAAGTCGAGAACTGTGGTTAAATTATTTACTCTACCTGAGGCGAACCATTGTGCCATTCATTATTTACAATTCCAGGCCATTTTAAGAGTTGTTTAAGGATGTTTCTCGCTCTTAAGTGCCGTTGTGTGAACTACTTAAACAGAGTCAGAAACAAGCCTGAAGTCCAGACAACAGAACTGACTGAGAAATGTCTTCTATTCTACTGGATTCTGTTGTATTGTATTCTATTATATTCTGACAGACAAAGAAAAATGCCTGTAGACAATAATTTCCGAAAGCTGCTGATAAATTATCACAACACATTTGTTTTTATGTGATCACTTCGTCATTTTGACAACACCATCTTTTTTTTAAAATTACATTAAAAACATTTAAAAATAATAATTATTTATTTATTTTTATTTATTTTAAGATATGTTTATAAGTAACTTAACAAATCAAGTACTAGACAGATTTCAGATGACCCCATTTGAATTCCCCATGTGGGGCTGCGACCCCACGGTTTAAAAGAAAAAAACTGACTGCAGTGCTGAACTTCCTACCATTCTATGACCCATGGTTTGTCTTTCACGTATTTCACAGTATGGTAATACTGTAATATGATTAATAGCACAGGTCAGACTCATTTCATCATTTTATTAGTAATCAAACAAAGCTGAGGTGTATAATATGACTTTTTATTGTATTTTTTTTTAAAAAGGGCTTAAAATTCCTTCTTTTGAAATGCACATATATACAAATATATATTTTAAAGTAAATTGAAAATAAAATTAACAGACTCTTGTCTAAATGTAAAAATATTAGCATATGACCTCTACTCTGATTCTTGAAAGTGATGGTGTTTACAGTTATTCCCCCTTTTTTTTCTTTCAATTATTTCTTTTTCTGTTTCTATTTGTACCGTCTCCTATTGGCTATTTCAAGCTCTGTGGTTTTATTGGTTTGATGGTTTGAAGACAAAAAGCTTGGTCAGTGCTAAATGACAAGTGTAGAAAAACCAATAACCACGGTGTTTGAACAGAAGTAAGGCCCGCAGGCTAATAGATAATGAACTCAACCTAAAAATATCATCTTTTCCTTTTTTTTCCCCTTCTTTTTGTCGCCTTCACTTGGTCAATTTCACTGTCTAATTACAGGAAGTCTTTTGTCCCTCGGAATTAGCTTTATGTTGTTTCTGAAAGAACCACAAGAGAAGTTAACAATTAGGTCTAAAGAGACACTGTACATGATTAGTGGTTCTGGCTGTTTGTTAATTTAAAGATATGCTCTCAAAATGTCATTCATTAAATGACCGCTATGACCACGTTTTATTTATTTATTTTTTTTCCATAAAAATCCTGATCGCACAAAAACGTGTGCAGCGAGCATGTTTTGGAGAGTCTTAGCTCATGGTTTTGATTTATTCTCCCTCGGTCTATGAGGGCGCGAGTTTCTGCACAAAGAGCAAAGAAACAATAAATTGGGCGTCGAGGGCCACTGCTGTCATCTCCGTTCAGACACCAGCGTTCCCATTAGGTAACGCTGTCAGGGCTGTCACTATCCACTGCTCTCCATCTCATACATAACAATGCCTTCCTAATTGGAATGCTACTCCCATAGTTACGATACAATCTTGAGCGGAGAGAGACAAAAGATGACAGTGGGCAGCCATTGTTGAGGAAAAAAAAACCCAAACTAAACAACATAAACAACTTCAGAGCTACAGTACATGTTCATGCAGCGAGCAACATCAGAATTACCATTCCCATCTGCAGTGTCAGCAGGAGTGCATTTCCTCAGTGGGTTAATGTTAAAGCTGTGATCACTGCATTGGCCAGGTCTGTACTGTATGTTCCATCACAAAGTGAGGGGGTTGGTTTAAAACTGCTGAGTCATTTATTTTCTGCCTGCCTGTGTTTGTGTCAAGATTTAGATTTGGCATCATCAGCTAGTTATAGCTGATAATGAAAAAAACACAAAATGTTTCAATACATACTTTACCTTTTTTTTAAATTTCAAACTTAATCAAGACAAATTGTCATTCCTACTTATGACAATGTTTTTGTTTTGTTTTGTTTTTTACTGTGTATTGTGGAAAAGACAGATAACAGCAGGCCAAGTAAGTCATGGAATTATTATTAAGGAAAATATATAGCGAAAAAATATTCAAACTATATTTAAAATCATACCAAGATTTTGTCAAATAGAACAATAAAATTTAAAGGATGTTGTTTGGTGAAGTGAAAAGACGAATCTAATGTCATGTCATTGAGATTAATCACAATCATGATCATAATAAATCAGGATTAATCATAATTATTTGAGTCAAATCAACACCCCTAAATATAAAGAAAGACAGAGAAATAACAACAATGTGGTGTCAATAATCCAAATGATGAAATTATCAATATACAGAAATATGCAAAAGTATAGTAGTAAAAAACAAACAAACACGGAGTATGACAGAGTTGGTAGATTTGAATCATTACTGTGCATCCTATCTTGAAACATGTCGGAAGTTGCTTTCAAACCTTCAACAATATTCATCAGTCTACAGAGGTGGAAAGTAACAAATTTCATTTATTCAGATTGCTGTAATTGAGTTGGTATTTTAAGTACCAATACTTTTTAAAGTAGTTATTACTTGCTTGAAGTATTGTACTGGAAGCCACAGAGGACACACAGAGTAAACACAGTAACAAAAAGAAAGTTGACTAAAAGAAGAAGTGTCTGAACGCACCTTGTGTGAGACACAGTCTATGGTTCTTGAAACGACTAGAATAAATGATGGGAAGGATAACTGACGCTTAAGTCACACAAACCGTGGAGACCATGGAGACGGACAAGTCAGACTGACAGTCTACAGTCCCTCACAGTCTATTTGGTAATTGTGTCAGTCAGCTCGTCAGCCTTAGACTGACTTCTCCATGAAGCTGGTCTGAAGTTGAAGTCTCCACAAGCAATGGCTGGGAGTCGAAAAGGTATTTTTATCAGCAGGTTTTCAAATAAAAACATCCAAACTTTACAAGATTAGATTAGACTACCAGATTAGATTCCAAACTACTCCAACTACTGCAGTACGTACAGTATGTGTACTGTACTGTACCACAAAAACAGCCTCTTCCTCAGCTGGAGTTGTGAGATCATAGCACGGGATATAGGTGCTACGCCTGTTCTGACCCAGTAGTAACACTTGTCCTAGAGATCTCATCACTAGGGGGCAGCGCTAAATACAACTGTTTACACATGGCATTAAAAATGTGTCTCCCGTGACCATTTGTGATTGGATTCATTATCCCCGCTCTAACGCTAATCCACATTAAATGATTTTTTCGTTTTCGATCGTGTTTATACAGAATTATTACACAGTGTAGTAATACTGAGGAGTAACAGTAAGAGTAATAATAAGTAATCCAGGCCTTTGTGAGTTTGGCATTAATAGTATGAAGGTGACAGGTGAAGACAGGAGTGGTTAAGTGGAATCAGTATATCCTAATCACTGTACGTGAAGTTACTTGCAATTTAGCAAGATTACGACAGTACATAAGCAATTAACATGGGAGAAAAGAGTAGCCTCAGGTTTATGAGTTCTTGTTCTCTCCTGGTCCATCTACATTTAGTGATAAACACAGTAGCAGCAGTGGTAACAATAACTCATTATTATGCTAGGCTTAAGTAACCATTTCAGTACCTGAAGAAGATTATGGTTTAATGCTGTCTCTTTTTTCCAAACCCTGATTAAAAGGACAACAGCTGTTTACAAGACCTTTTGGTTTTACAGTGTTGATCAAACAGCAACTAACATTCACATAGTTAGAATAACCATAATGGTTATTAATAATAATTATATTATATTCCGGTAAAAAGTTCAAACTGCTCTATGTGATTAAGAAAAATTGTTCCAGTGACAGCAGGATATTATACATTTTTGGGGATTTTTCCATTGGTTCCATTGGTTATTTTTTTAAATGTTATTTTAATTTGCTTTATTTTGAGAGTTAACAACATCACCCCACCAGCAGATGGCACACTAAACAACTGCCTGGAAGGTTTGAGGCAAGAGCTGGGTCGGCGTTCTTGCCCACCAGACGTGCACCTGATATTATAGTCAATAGTCATTTTCTCATCAGTCACCAATCAGTGACCAGTTTACCCCGACGTCACCTTCCTGAAGTAAGCAGAGGCGTTTGTGAACACCGGCAGAAAAGCTAATCATTTCCGTGTGTGGGCAACAACCGCCGCTTTTTTTTTTTTTATATATAATAATGGAAGAGGCATGGGCTACAGTTAGCCAGGAGGTGGGGCTCTCTGGTAATTTCTGTGGCTTGTGGTACTACTGTGAGCTGCCAATGGAACCAGGTTGAGAAATGACGGGGGCCGAGCGTCGAGGTGATGTGGAGACGCGTGGCTTCAGCGGTGAACCACTGACAGCTTTGCGGCGAGACGATGAAGAGCAACGGCAATATGTTTGGTTTTCTGCACCTAACCACTCCGTCTTGCCGTTAAAAACTAAACTTTTTTTTCTTGTCAGTTCTGTTCGTCGCTGCTATTTTTCATTATTTATTTTCATATTCTACTCAATCCTGTCACCGTGTCACCTCATTTCATTTTTAAATCCTCTTATAAAGTAATTATGCCCAGTACCTGAAGAGGTAAAACGTGGGAAAACACACATATATAGACAGAGGTTGGGGGTCTTTCCGGATTTCCCACCTACCAAATCAAAAATGTGCATTGTGCTGTCTATGCTGAAAAGCCCTAAGGAGATGGAGAGATTTAGTCGGAAAGCCTTTCCCGGCATGCTCCCAATTATACGCAAAGATGAAATGGGCCAAGTCTGTGTCCTCGCATGGCACCGTGAACCAAACTGAGGGTCTGTGAGCTGGTGCTGCAACAGGGGACGCATGGTTCAGAGCAGGGCGGATCATGCCTTGTGGCCTGCGGATTGTTAGCAGAGTCAAAGCCAAAGTGGACACGACACGTGACAAGAAGAGACAGAAAACACAAAGATGCGAAGAGTAAAACTGAGAAAACTAGATTTCTTGATTCTTAAAAAATTGATTCTGGTTGGTCTCACACAGACTGAACAACACTTATTCAGTGTTCCTCCACATTAGTTTTGATTCTGCATTCCAAGAGAGAGCTCTGCGAACGTCTCCTCTCGTTTCCTGCCTTACCACATCAAGTTAATTATTATCTTTCTGATGGGATTAAAAAGACAAGACGGGCTCACAGCGGCTGTCGCTGACACCTCGTGATTGCCGCTACCTCAATTAGATGAATGGAAATTCAGAAAGGAGCCCTGTCGCCACGTTTGGCAATCATTAGCTCTGACATTCTGCTTAAAGTGGGAACTGATGGAAGACACACTTTTAAGCTACCAAACTCTCATTAACGAGCAGGTTTGGATTCATCAGCATCAGTGCTGCAGCAGGTAAACAAGGCTCCAAAGTCACCTATCTGTACTTTGATCACCGTAGGGCTGTTTTACTCCAATTTCATTCCATTTTATTCTTAACTAATTAACTGCTCTTCTTTGCGTCGTCACTCATCACCAGAGACTGTACGTGTACGTTTTTACTCTAACACACGGTTGTTGTTTGTAATATTTACATTAAAATATTTTCGCAAATTGAAATGAGTTTGTAATATTTACATTAAAATATTTTTGCAAATGCATGGGTAGAATGACACACACACACACACACACACACTCTACATCCAATAATTCAACCAAAGTCTCTCTACTTGATGCCACTGACACACGCCGAGGGCGAACGTCGTTTCACTGAACGTCGTTTCACTGAAGCGCCGTAAGCTTAAAATACCATCTCTACTCATGCGTTTGTGGAGGCTTCAATTTCAGCCATCTTTAAGCCTAGATTTTCAGTTAAACATTTGTAAGTTTTTACTGACATTGGGATTTGGATTAGTGACAAAAAACTAACGTCTTCATGCTGCCATCTGTCTTCAATTTGCTTGTCAGTTAGCAGAAAAGCAATCGTGATCCTGATTAATCATGATTATTCAAAATGACTTGGGTGCGATTTGGTCCACGGGCCCTAGGTTTGATATTGACTGCAAAAGACAAATGTTACTGCCTTAAAGGAGTCTTTTCTTTACTTTTTTCACCAAACAAAAACATTTTACATTACATTACAAAATGATCTACTTTGAGATGAATAGATACGAACTTACTTGTTTATTTGTGTGAAAACGCTCTCTAAACAGAAGTGTAACTAGAGGAAAGGAGTTTCAATAAATCACAAAGCTATCAGATAATGCTATTAATTTATTTCCACTGGGTGACATACAATAGAATATTAAAAAATATATATATATATAATTAAAAAGCTTTTCATCCACTAAGAAATATTAGAAAAAAATCCATAAAGCTGTGCTGATCGATAATTTCATATTAACATTGCCTCATATGATTATGCGCCGTGTGCAAGGGATCACACTTCATAACACAGCCATAAGTACAAATACAATTACCCTTTTGTTAGATGAAAGTTTTCTACCCTGAGACTACACTCTCATTGATCTTGTTTCAAGCACCAGGACGAAGCTATTTTAAGCCGCGAGGCTTTAATAACCCCACAGCAAACTCCACCTGTCCAACATCTGAGGCTTATTTCTTTTTACAGGGGAGCTGGCGGAGACCAAAATAAGGCTGGAGAGAACACTATTTGATATTCACAACAGAAGGTGCCCAGTATTCAAACCTCAAACGGAATGCAAATAAGGTCAACACACACTTAATTTATTCAGCTTTTATGGACAACATACATATATATATATGTATGTATATGAACATAAAAGCTGCATCTATATGAATAATATAAATGCTTTTATCCTTGAATGAGTCAGATAATGACTATCAACTTTTATAACTTCATATATATCTATATATATGCATCTATATATATTCATATGTATTATTTCTAAAAGTTGTCCTCTACTGTATTTTCTAGCGAGCGAGGGAAATATTTTTCAGTTTAATCCTCCATCAAATGTGATGATTTCCATAATAAATAAAGATAATGTAAAACGTATATTGGATTTAAGATATTGTATTTATTATTATAAGTACTGTATTGTACTTTCTTCAATTTCTGCCAGTACATCAGGGTTGTGTTCAACTAAACAGTCCTGGGCTTTATACTGACTAAATAAAATATGGGAAAATAAGAAATTAGAAGATAACTGTATTTCATTACATGTACTTTTTGGGACCAGGATTTTACTAATGTCACATATGTGCTGTGGCTCAGAAAAGGTTGGCACAGACTATGGTGCAACCTGCTGCAGATGGCAGTCTACTGTCAAATCAATTCAAATTCAAATCGTTTTAAGCAAATAAGAATTTTATGGAGAATGCCATGGTGTTGTTTTGTACTACGATGAGACCACAAGAAAGGGAGTAATTAATTTAAAAAAAAATCATAATTAAGAGATAGATTCTTTGTTTGTGACATATTAAAAATATGGAAATATTTTACGCAGAGTTCCTGACGACCAGTGGGTTAACAAGGAGATGGATTGAGCTCATTTTTGGTCTTATAAATATTTCTTTAATCAGTCTGATTGCCGATTTTTGTATTTGTATTTCACATTCTTGTCTAAGTTTAGGAAGTCAGTTATGTTGAAATAAGGTTTATTATGCTGTTTTGTTCTGTTTTTTTGTTAGAAATTGTTAGTGTTAGAAATTACCTCCAGGTCAGAGCGAAGTAAGAATAAAAGAAAAACTGGCCTCTAATGAAATGAGGTTAATTATTTGCCAGGATGAGGGATGAGGAATGATTTCTAAGCAGCGCCGGGAGCATCTGAGCTGCTCTGACAGTTTGCTGACTGTGTCAGCTGGAAAGAAAATGTTGAGTGTCTGCGCATTGGCGTTTGATCACAAAGAAAATCCTCTGGTGTCAAACTTCCACCAACACCCAACTTGAATAAAAAAAAATGGAAAGGCAAGGAAAAAACCCAAAAACAAATCAAAGAGCATCTTGAATGGAGAGATAGATTCAACCTTCCAAACGGCATAAAGAGAAATAAGTATCAAAACATCACCAGTCATCTTTCTCTCAGAGAAACAGGTCCAAAAGAACAAAGATGAGGGATTTCAGGGGGTGGATGGAAGGGCAGAAAGACTGAAATCACCTCTGCAGTGGAAGTGCTGCAGGAACATTCACATGTGTGTTTTCTTTTGTCTGCTCCTGATTAAACCCACACGGTTCACTTTGGGTGTAAATGTCCTTGGATGCTGTTTATTATTTATTCTTTTTTGTAATCTCTAATGATTTGGAACAAGAATATCTGCGGATTAGTTTTAGCAATCGCAACTTAATGGCAATTCCATCCTTGTGTGAGGGGCAGAGTGAAAACAACAACACACTCCCTGCGTGCTATTGTCTCAATAACAGTCCTGTTTGTTCCAAGTACAATAACAGTTTGCTTTCCAGGACGACACTTGTTATTTGGCCAATTTATTTCCAAGGGCGCAGTTCCGATGGTGATCATGTCCAAGGCTCTCTATTATTTGAGAGGGAACAAGCGCTTGAAAAAAAAAAAAAAAAAAAAAAAACTCACACACAACAGACTGTAGATGGCTTTTTAATGAAGAATAGCTGAGTCCCATCAGCCAGGTGTTATGATCATCCAAGGTAACATGAGGCTAATGAGTCGCAAAGGAAGAAGGCAGCGGACACACTTACAGCAACATGTCGGGAAGCATTGAATCCAAAGGTCCTACCCAAAAAGTGTGTGCGTGTGTGTGTATGCGTACATGTGAGCAATTAAGTGTATGAGTGTGTGTCTGCGTGCGTCTGTGTGTGTCTGTGAGTGTGTGTGCACATCCCCCAAAAAGACTTCAAAACAAGAAAAAAAGGGAAAAACATGCAACAAAAATACCTTCGTCTCGAGGCCTGTTCATTGAAGATTCATCGTGTTTTTTTGTGAGCGGACCTAGGGTTAAGAAAAAAAGGGGGGAAAAAGAGAAAAGAGAAAATTCAAAAAAGATTACTGGCAAAAACGGAAAAAGAAGAATGTCAAAAAAAGAAAAGAAGCAAGAGCAAAAAAGACAAACCAGCAAGAGTTTAGTTTGCTTTAAAAAGAGTACAAAAACCGAAAAACAAAAGGCATCACAGACACAGATTTATCACAAGAAAAGACACAAGATCAAGGAAAACGTCTGTCCCCCTGCTCAAGAAAAAGACGTCACTTCTTGCTGTCCCCCTCAAATATATCCTTTTCTGTTGACTTCATTTTTCTACGTGTAATTCAGACAGGTGACTGTAAAGTGTGCGGTGGGAGTGAGGGGGAGGGGAACGGGGGAGGGGGGGTGACGTGATGACGGAGTAAGGCATCGGCGGTTTGAAGAACAGGACCCAATGTTTCCTCCAAACGGAGGAAAAACAATGAAAAACCAGGCAAAGAGAGAGACCTATCAGAGGAGGACGAGGGTTTGGGTCCTGGTGATCAAACTCCAAAACACAGCAGTGGAAGCAGAAAGAACCATTTAAGCACACAGAATCACGTGAAAGGCAATTCGTTATTTTTCTTTTTATTTAGGAATCAACACTCAACCCCCCGCCCCTCATGTTTAGTGAAGGACAAACCGAACACTTTTGTGCAAATATGCGATGACCTTGGAACAGTAAGAGCAGGTTAAGTATGTCTTGGTAGAAACAGAGCACAGGTGCTCTGTGTGTGTGAGACGCTCAAGCTCCTTCTGCTTGTGTGTGTGTGTGTGTGTGCATGTGTGTTATTTAGTGCTTAAACCAGAGAGCTATTCCCCAGGCAGGTAAATAATTATATACCACAACAGCAGCGTGTCAATTGGAAATGACAAGTTAGTGTGATGCTAATTGTGCAGAGGAGTGCAGGTAGGGAGTGAATAAATTTGATCTCCATCTGCCTACTGGCTATTTTTACTAAATTAAAAGAGTAGAGGAGAGAAGGAAAGGTGGGAAAAAGAGAGAGAGAAGGGCAGAGGGAATGCATCGACTGTGGTCTAGTGAAATTACCCTTTATCTTTTCTAACACTTCTTGACACACTGCAAGTGTCCTGTTCAGGCAAATACCACTGTGTGAGTGGATTGTATTGAAGCAGCATTTACGTCTTTGTACATATTTGATCCTCATTTTTTTATAGAGCCGTTTGACACAGACACTTTGACCTTGGTTTTCTGTCTTCCTCCTCACACCGTCACACCTTTTTCAGACTCAGTTCTTTGTGATGAGAAAACAAAAACTGTAATACATTGTATTCTCCATTACCATTCAGAACCATGACGATGGGAACATTTGATTTTCTTTTTAAGTGTACACCTTGGAAAGTCTGAAGTCCACCATTAGACCTTGAAAACACTGGGGGGAAAAAACCCCACTGCGCAACGGATTAGAATCAGTGAAAATAAAATTGTGATTACACACTGATATAAACCTTTGTCAGGGGATGAAAATGTCTAAACTAATGTCAACACGTCAAATTGATTGCAGCACTTTTCTTTTTTTTTTTTTTTTTTTGAATCTCTGACAAAACAGAAAAAACAGCTTAAAATCATGGAACCATGACTGGGCTGGCAACACACTGAGATAAAACCTGGGGAAAAAAACATCAGGAATGATTGACATCTTTTTTGCAATGAATCAAACAGCAGGGGAAAAAGACATTTTTGACCAATCAAAGAAGCACAGGCATATAATGGTAGTGAACCCCACACAGGGTCACATCAACCCCCCATATGGCCAGTGAATGTGACCCAAGGCTAAGAAGAAGCAGAAACATGTCAGAGGAAGAGTGTGGCTGAGCAACATCCATAGTTGATAAAGGTGTGTTTTATTCCTTGGTACTTGGTAACTGATACTATACCATATTTCAAACAAGTATCATGTTTGAGTAGAACCCTGTTTATGTGACCTTGACTTGGCCTGACCATTGGTGTCAAACAGGCTAGCATGACAGGTACAAAAAAATGATGCTATTTACTAAAAGAAAAAGACAAAAGTGACAGTAAAGATCTGTAGGCGACATTTGAAACTGACCAACCAGAAGAACAGAAAAGTCATTCAAACATTTAAATGGTCCAATCAGAAACTAGTCTTTACAAGAAATGTAAAGCATTGGCCCATCCTGTTTGTTAATGTTTCAGGCTGGTGGAAGCAAATTCATGGATGAGGGATTTTCCTTGTAGCGCACTTTGCATGTGAGCATCATTCTTGTGTTGATGCCGACTATGCCCATCTCATTATGACCACAGTGAACCCATCTTCTGATTGCTGCTTCGAGCAGCATATTGCTTAAACGTACACAAAGATTAAATGATCTCAAACATCAATGACCTCTATATATGTTTCCCCGTAATGAGGCGTTCACACTAAAAGCGATAGCTGTGGATTGAGCATTAGCATCACATACACAAGTAATGTAAATGGCGTGACAACACCAGGCAGCTCGGCTGCATCTCATGACGTGACGCAGACGAAGCGCATGAAGTCGGAAAAACTGACTTCAAAGTAAAGGCGTTCGTTTCATTATTTATTTTGTTAATTAGATAACATCAATTGAACACGTGACCAGAATGATCGCACTCCGCCATCAGTCCACTTACGGTATCGTTCCTGTAGTACAGCACATGGTTGATACTAACGTTATGTACATAACGCAGAAAGACAACAGCTTCGCTGAAGTTTTATTTTAATTATATGAAGCAATATTTAGAGATTTTCTTTGTATACTTTTTATGACGCCATCATTTGCAATTAATCACAATTAAAAACATTTACCTGCTGTTCCTGCAGTGAACAGATTTTTATTTTATATTTAACCGTGGTAGACTAAGATCACGATTAATCATGATTAATTGTTATTATTCCACAAAATTGTTCAGATAAATTACTCCAAATCTACCAATAACAGTATAGGTGCACATATCTTGGATTAAACCATGTATGTTTTATTCTTTAATGTCAACATTTTTTTCTGTGATATAGTAAGAAGCAGGAAGAAGAGCGAACAGTAACGACTCGATTCACCGTGTTTGTGAATAGAACAGAGGGTGCCTTGGTGTGTAACCGTGTTTATGCAGAGGCCTGTGAGTAAGTAGGTGCTGACTGGTGTATATGTGCTGAGTGTGTGTGTGTGTTGTGTGTGTGTCAGGCTGGTATGATCTACGAGGGAAAGCAAGTGTGTGTGACAGCCTGTGAGTGAGCGTTGACCATGTGTGACTGACGGCTGTTTAATTCTGTGAAGAGAAAAGGAGATCTGGGTGATGAGCTTGTGTGTGTGTGTGTGTCATTGTCTCTGTCCTGAAGCTAAAATATCGCAGCAGAATGCAGTAAATTATGCTTGTGTGCCTGCTGAGCTCACAGGCACTGAGCCCCCGCACGCATGCATGTGTGTGTGTATCTGTGAGCAGTCAGTCAGTGTGTGCTCGGGTCACAGATGAGCAAACTTCACAGCAGACGTCTGTGTGTGAAGTCTGTCCTCAGACGGAGAGCAGCTGAGCTGGCGCCCTGTGTCAACTCGTCCCGTCATGTGTCCAATGTGTATCGTCGTAATTCCTTGTAATGCATTCATAAATATAATTAGTCACCTCTTCATAAGTAGCTTGTTTTTTTAGGCGAGCAAACAGAACACATTTCCCAACGACTTCATTCTCCACAGTTGGACGACAGAAAACGTATATTTAGTTTCTTGAAGCAACATTTTTTTAAAGTTCCTGTTGAGCCACAGGACCACAGGGACGGTTCCTGACTTTCCCCCAGCCTGTCCATTTCCCGTCGCACGCTTACCTTGCCGTCAGCAGGATTAGGTGAATAATGGGCTTTTTGGGAATTTCAAACTCGGAGACAAGGATGGATGGGGCTGTCACCGTGCTGCCCGTTTAATGCTAGCAGCTGGGAAAATAACCAGCACTCTGAAGACTCTAACTAATGGGTCACAGAGCGGCAGCTGTAAATATCTTGTAATTGAGTTTCATGATGGTCAGACTGTTTATAATAGATCTTACAAAAAAAGGAAAGTTGACGAGAAGTGGGGAACGTGAGAAGAGTTAATTACATATACAGTGGAACCTCGACGTACGAGTATTCCAAGATACGAGCAAGTCTCCTAGCATATTTCTGCTTCGAGATACGAGTAAAGATTTGAGATACAAGCACGCTCACAGACGTCAACGCTAGGTGGCCGGGCAGTCGGAGCAGCCCACACCGCCTCCCTCGTTCACTTCACGTGTTTGTCCACTTCCATACGCATCACGCATGAGTCTTGTGTTTGCGTTATCTATGTGATTTTCTCTCTTTTTTGTGCATTATTCTTCATAATAGTGATGAGTCCTAAGAGAGTGAGTGGTAAGGATGGTGGTGAGTCAATAAATATGAGCATGGTGCCCATGTGAGTGATCCAGCACGCATGTATGATCGCAGTACATCCACGATATGTACCATCCTTTAGTAAGAAAAAATAATATACGTAAGTTAAGTTAATTCTAAGTTTATGTAAGTTACGTAATTTACGTGTAAGGTACGCTACAGAATCAAGTGTCTACATACGGGCCAACTCTCCTCCTCCCTCCTCCTCCGCCATTAGCCACTACTGTATCATCTGTCTCTAAGGTAAGAACTCATAATTAAAACCACATTTTATTTTATATCACAGGAATCCTTATATACTATCATTTTTGTGTTTGTCTCAACAGCAATTAAAAACATGTTTTTTTCCATTGTTATTAGCACTAATAAGGGATTTTTTTTAAAGGGGCCGGTATGGATTCATTTTTTCTGTTATTTCTTAGGGGAAAAAATGATTTGAGATACAAGCACCTCAAGTTACGAGCTCGGTCCTGGAACAGATTACAGTATAATCTTATCTGGAGGTTCCACAGTATTAAAAGTTCTTTACAAGTCTTTAGCCTCTGGTTGCTTTTCTCCTCGTTTTGAATGTTTAAATTATTTTTGACAAATAATCCGCTTTTTTTTCGGTCCTTCATTAAATCCTTAACTATGGCCCTAATTCCATTACAATTTGGAAATGTTTGAAATTATATGTAATATTGTTCGCTCAATAAGCCATACAACAAGGCAGCCAATTTTTAGCTACGGATTAATGACAATTAATCAAGATTCATTCACAGCTATAGTCTGACTCAAGCCGCACGTCTGACTAGAGGTTGAAGCCCCCACAAACAAGTCCTGGGAGTCCGACTGGTATTTGAATCTTAAGATGCTTTTGTGAAATTAAAACTGTACCAAACTACGCCACAGGGTATAAATAACATGTGTACTGAAATGTTCGTCAAAGCAACGATCCAAACTACGCCACAGGGTATAAATAACGTGTATTGAAATGTTCGTCAAAGCAAAGTGGAATTATTGGATATTTGTGTGTAAACATTTCTTAAAAGGTTTGATCAGATTCATTTCAAAAATGGATTATCACGGTTCATAAATATAATGTTGTTTTTCAGCTGGCTCCAGACTGCTGAACACTGACCCTTTGTTTCACTTGTAAGGATAAATGCAAATGGAATCTGTTTAATACTGGTGCGTAGTTTCTGCAAATGGCTGCTGGAGTAAAGAGAACAAAGCCTTCTCAGCTGCACTGGCTGTAATATGGAAATGGACTTAGACATTCCACACAAAATCACATTACAGAGAATCGATACTGTGTGGACAAACACAGGCCGTGAGTTTTGAGAGCCCTTATTTTTCCCTAATGCATTTGTAGTACAGCAAACAACAGGCGTGGCTTTCATCACGCGGGACTTGACTCGGCCACATGTCTTTATCGTTTCACAACAACCAGGCTGCATGGGAAAATATTTAGGGCTCTGTCCTTGTACTGCAAGTAAAAAATAAATGTTGCTGTTCTTGGGCAAAGTCAACTTTATTTTTGTTCCCCTGATGTTGACAATGACACCACTGCGACGTTTCACTGGTTGGTCTAAGACAGTCACTGCACTGGCACTTCTACATGAAGTCCACATCCTGCTGTTTTCCCCTATTACTCCGTATGCAGGAGCTCCTCCAGCTTAATCCTGTTCCACGTTTGCAGAAGGAGCTGGAGCCAATCCCAGCAGTCAGGGGGAGAGGGGAGGTAATTGTGAGGTCTGGCTGTCTCCCTTCCCTCCTGCCTGTGTCTGAGTGGATTAGTGTGATCACACTTTGTCACTTTGTCACCTGGTACCCTGGTTATATATACTTCTCTCCCTCACTCCGTCCTTGTTGGGTCATTGTAGGTGTTCGGTCTACATCGTAGTTCATGCCTTGACTTCTCGCTACCCTGAGATCCCGTTTGTTTCTGCCTGGCCTTGAGAATCCAGTTAGTGGATATATGTACGTTTTGTACGATGAATAAACTTCCTGCTTGAGAATCCAGTTAGTGGATATATGTGCGTTTTGTACGATGAATAAACTTCCTGAAAGGAAGGAAAGTGAACTTGTCATCGTGACACAGCACACCACCGCACACAACCAAATGTGACCTCTGCTTCCTTAACCACTAAGCCACCACTGCCACTGCCGAAACTGCTGCCTGTCTCTGGAGTGCTGGACTTGGGTCCCACCTGGTTCCTGACGCCAACACCCACCGTAACAGTAAACCTCAACTCTAACCCTCATATCATTACAAATAGATATGTAATCATTACATTTAGATATGTGGTGTCAAACTCCCAGCCTTACTTACTTAGTTAAGGCCCACAACCCTGCCAAATACAGACCATGCCTAGATTTTTTTTTTTAAATATAGCTTTGTTTTTGTATTGAGTATGGACCACTGATGTGGACCCCAAATGTAATGACAGCAGCAGCAGAGACCCTTGATTCAGATGATCAATTTGACTGAATCCTGTTCATCTTCTTGCTGTAAGGCCACCGTTTTAACTACTTCTTCACCGTGTCACCACATACGTGATAATAAATGATGATGTTTAAATGAAATTTGGGAAAAACCTCAAAGCAGTGACTGAGAACCTTCCTATTGATGATGGGTCTCATCCAGTCCCCAGTGAGCCGTCACTCACACCAGTAATCATCAGTTCCCTTTCACTTCTTCTTGTAAAATCACTCATGCAGCTTTAGAGAAACTGTTATATGAAGACAGCTGATGCTGTTAGCAATATTACACTGATGTCACACTGGACGGACTGACCTTTTCTCACTGTGCTTGACAACTTCTCGTGACTCTAGAGTCTTATGGAACCTAGAAAGGTTAATAGACAGTATATGTCCACCTTACAGAAATTGTGGGCTCGGGGTTAAATACTTTGGTTATGCAGCTCGTCCTGAGTTACAGCAAAGTTTTTGAAGTTGAAAAGCAGTACTGGGGTATGCAAGTACTCAGAGCCAGTGGAAAAACAAACAAAAACAAAACATACAGTATTTACTGAATTTGCTAGATGGATGGATGGATGGATGGATGGATGGATGGATGGATAGATGGATGGATGGATGGATGGATGGATGGATGGATGGATGGATGGATGGATGGATGGATGGATGGATGGATGGATGGATGGATGGATGGATGGATGGATGGATGGATAGAACTGTAATAATCCCTCAGGAGTTCCCTTCAGGGAATTGCTCTACTTCACTTATGCCACTATGTTAGACTTTGTTGTTATATAATTGTTTGAAACCTCCTATTTTATTCTCACTTAAGTCAAATGTATTTTTCTTTTACTTTGGATCAACCAGCCTTTTCTACTTGTTTCATCCTTAATCCATGTGTAAAACACTGTCTCTGTCTTGCTGCCGACTCTTTACTCTCTGTCTCTCTCTTCTGTCTCCTGGTGCCTCATTCTCAAGCTTCAGTGAGAGAGCCTATCGACCCTTCCTATCCAAAGAGACCGAACTGAGCAGACGGTGAGATTGGGCTTGAGAAAAAGGTATTTTTTAAACGATACCTCATACAAAAAGAAAAAAAAAAAAAAAGGAAGAGCGAGGTTTGTGAGCAGCAAAGTAGGGCAGAAAAGGGATGGTAAAATAAGGAGAGGAGAAGCTAAGGGGATAGTTTCAACATCACAGGTTTGTGCTCAGAAAAGGAAGCGGAAGAAAGGAATGACGAGAAACGGTTGAGGGAGAAACATGTGAATCAAAAGGCAGAGAAAATAGAGATGAAAATACCAAAAAAAAGAGAGAAGAAAACAAAGAAGAAAGTAAACAGAGATGTTGAGAGCAGCGGGGGGAGTGGGATGAAGTGACATTTACAACGTGATGTTGATCAAGTGGGCATGAAGGTTAAAGACATTTCCTCCCAATTCACCTAGACACACACACATACTGTACGCATTCATCCATCCATCCATGCACTTCATCAACAAGTGTGTGTGCTTCGGCGGTTCGCTTACTCAAGGACCAAATTTGAGTTGTTGTGACAACACAACCATTACAAAATATCCAAAGATTGGCAGGAAACCTCACACGCCGTCAAGCGTAAGTTCTGCTGCTGTGAATATTGAACACAACAGGAGACTGAGCGAGCCGCTGCATTAACATTTTATGAGACGGCCAAATAAAGAAAAGAAAACTCAATAGTTACATTACTTCATATGTCATGCTGAGTCCCCAGGTGTAAAACCAGCACAAAACTTTTAATGAAAAACACCCCTGATTCAACACATTGATTCATACTGCTGCACTTCAACTCTGATGAGCGTGTCTGGGCGATCGCACCAGGTAAATATATAAGTATAAGTACAGGTCACCGAATACATGGATGAGGGCAGGAGACCGCTGTTGTTTTACATCTATACGCCCAAAATAACCAGGGATATTCAGGAAGTTCTAGTATCAGTATCAAAGCGAATACTTCATTCAAGTCCTTGTACGTGTACTGTACTCGAAAACGTACCAATCCAGTGACCTCATAGTCAAGTTGGGGCTGTTACACCGGTCAGCTACTGTTTTTGTTTTCCTACTGCAGTTCAGTGTCTCATTGTCCTCGTAGAAAATGTATTTACTGTAATTTCTATTTGTTTTCCTACTTATATATTAAAATATATAATTTCACATGTTCGTTATTTTCACACTGACAGCCGCTAGAGGGCACTCTTGTGTACCAGTATCTGCTACTCCTGTACTGCTGAAAATGTACATGTCCGTTAATTTCATACTGACAGCCACTAGAGGGCACTGGTGTGAATTATACTACGGAGCGACTTACATATGGGATCCATATGGGATCATCCATATGGGATCATCCATAACACAGATGGATGAGGAGACTAATATAACAAACACTGTGTTCATTTGACCATTGAATTCACTGGTAGATAGTTAGCAGTGACAGTAATGCAGTACTTCTCAAATAGTGGGTGGGTGGGGGCATGAGGGGCTTCCAATGGAATATGGCACGCTGGACATAAGTGTACCACTGTTGTAATGCATGAATGATAACAAGCCTCCAGACACTAGGTGGCAGCAACTC
>NC_024307.1:32250132-32284139 GCF_000523025.1 Cynoglossus semilaevis
GGGGTGGGGGGGTGTGTGACAGAAAATACCACTGCAGTAATGGAAAGTGGGAGACAGGTTCATTTTAGCTCTTCTTCTTCCTCATATTATTGTATTGCTTTTATTTACACAGTAGTTGTGACAGTCCATCATCAAAGCTCAGTTCAGTGTAAAAAATATATGTGACAAACCCACTTATAAATGGGGATGGCTCGATCCAATACTCAGGATGGGTATCGGTTTGATATTGGTGAAGATTTCAGGATGGAACATTGAGAATAACAACTATAGCCCAACATAATCTAATATCCAAGCCCAAGTGCTCAACCTAACTTTGCACAGCATGCTGTAAACAGGGACAGTATCACCTCATCAACGGCAGCCCGCGGCATGCTGGGGCACAGAAGAAGTTATGAAATGGATATCGCTATCGGCAGATACTCCAAGTTGCAGAAGTATCAGAGTTAAAAATCTGTAAAAAAAGAATTGAAAAACAACGTTTGATTTATGCAAAGTCCAATTATATGTTTGCATCTAAAGATCATGCAAAATTTTTACTTGGACTCACTGAACTTTACTCAACACACTGAATCTGTTTAAGGTTTTGAAAACATTATCTTGTTACTTAGTGATGCTAACCGAACAGATCCGTCGACTTTATCTACAAGAACGATATGTCAAACTCTGACAGGAAGTCAGTTAAATGAAAAATGCAATTGGATAAATATCCAGGTTGATAAGGTGAATAAGTTAAACTTCTTCTTTGTTCTTCTTCTCTGTATGTGTGTTACTCTCAGTGGGTATATTCCCTCGACGGCAGAGGTGATACAATTGCCGGGGAAGATTCTCACTCCATCTCCCATGATACCTCAGGTATGTGAAAACAGCGCTAGCTTCTGTCGCCCCATGTGAGAAGATAAGGAGCGAGGTAAAAAGGAAGCTCCTTCTTAACCACAGTGGCATTTGCAGTTTTGTCAGCAAAGCTACGGGAGCTTTTTGTCAGGCTAACCTTTGAAGGGCAAACAGACTTTATGTTTCCCGTGGTACGAGGGAGGCAGAGGAGCTAGGTGGCGGGGGGTGAGGAATATACGTTGAGGAGCCGGTGTCAGGATGCGGACAGGCTCAGCTTCTTTGTCGCCGTTTCTGAAACCATTTTATCTGTGTGGCTCATAAAGAAACACTCACTGAGGCCCTGGGCTATTTCTGCACCAACTAAAGGCCTGTTGGCGACTGTGCACCACCGAGGTTTCATTTATCCTGCAGTCTTGACAACAAAGCAGTTGTTAGCACATTTTACCGCATTAACCACTGACACTAAAGAGGCAAAACCCTCCTTTCTTCTTCTTTTTTTAAAACACACACAAAAAAAACTATTTTGGTCAGTTTGTCACTGATCAAGAGGAAGGTTGCTGGAATCTAAGCATGTATTTTCACATTTCATTTTGTCAGCACCGTCTGCCAAGTAGTGGAACAGATTGAAGGAAAAAAAAAAACGCAGGCAGATTTGTGACATATTCTTGAAGACTTGTGTTTTCAGTGTTGTAACAGTGCCTTTTAAACACACTACCAGGGAATATGTTTCTTGAAATTGTTGGAACCCTTTCAAGGTTATGACATTGGACCCCTATGTTACACATAACATGATACATTATTATTATTATCAATAACAATAATAATAATATTTGGATCTGCATGTTTTCTTAAATGTTCACTAATTTATAAGTGAATATTTTCGACAGAGTCAGAAACAACAATATTATTACTGTAAAGGGAACTGATGACACTGGTGATGGCAGTGTTACTGTGCTGTAAACACAGTTGTTTCAAATCTTTCTCTACATTTTGTTAGATGACACTTCACATGTAGAAATTCATGCTCTGGTGGTTATGTAATCTATGGTAAGTTAACACTGATGCAGCTCTGCCCAGATCCATGTCGTGTACTATCCCAGATTCTGGATTATAGCACACTGATTTTTAAGTACTTCAAATTAGAAATCAAGTTTTCCAAGACAAGCTAAAATATACACTGGCCTGCAGACTGATAGGTCATCATCCACTGAAAATGATACGATACCCATTCTCCTTCTCTGCCATTTCCTCCTCCATGATCAGCCTTGTGGAGCTTTTTTTCACTGCAGGCAGCAGCCAGCTGCAGCGCTGGGACATTGCTAACCAGTGAGCTCCTTATGCTGACAGAGTGAAATACTAAGAGTTTGCCGACGAGGAGCAGGGGGAGTCATTTAGGTCGAAAACCCAGAAGGGGCACGAGGATGCGGAAATATGACTGTATATCATAAACGTTCCATTTCTTCATCTTTAATGCCCAGAGGGCTGCCGGTTGTGCACATTTTATAGAAAGGGAAATTCCCCCCTTTTAAAATATGCCAATAAATGTTGAGCTATGATACCATGCAAGACTTTCCATTTAAACTAATTTGTCTCACTAAGGTCCTACCAAAGTGGAACTAAAATCATGTTAAACGCAAAAATAATCGAGGCCCCAGGGTAATATAAACCCACTGACAGCAGTGATAAAGCAGAATACATGTTATTTTAATGCTTTTGGACAGTTTAATTGCAATCTCTCTCTCTCTCTCTCTCTCTCTCATCTCTCCTTTCACAGTAAGGGGGCTAATAAGCACTGATTTTATTATTATTAAAAACAAACAATTATTAATATTAAAGCTAAAGCAAATGAAATAGTCCACTTAAATTGAATATAAATGAAGCTTTAATGAAAACCTTGAATAAAAACCTTGAATAAAAAGCTTTAAACGGATACATTGTGATTTCCTGAGGGGGAAAAAAATAAACTCAGGATTTCCTTGTACTGTATGTTAAAATAGAAACCAGTGAATCATTTCACTAACAGCCGACTGAGCAGCCGTGGTGCTGTCCGTGGTGCTGAAAGTCGGCTGACTTTTCAAAAATACATATATTAATGGAATACGCTCGGAGCGAATGAAACTTTTTGTTTATTTTCTTGTTGCAGACACTTCATTAGTTGGAAACAAGGTGCGCTCCCTAGCCCACAGGTTCGCGGCGTTGTGTGTGCGTGTGTGTGTGTGTGTGCGTCTGCATGTTTATCTGTGTGTCTGCACCTACAGTCATTAATACCGAGGCTCAGCTTAAAGCCAGCAGCAGGTCCTGATGAATAGCTGAGCCCAGATGCATCGACTTTCCCCTACATGAATGAATCTGTGGACTTTAGCCACCGGGGAAGGAGGAGTAGGAGGTGCTGGAGGAAGAGGAGGCAGAGGTGGGGAAGAAGGCCTTAACTCTGGATAACCTCTTGCTCTCTCCATCCATTTTCTTTTTACCCATCACCCCTTTTAAAAACCGGCACTGCAGTCCTCCATCACCGCGTATTCTCATCTCCAGTGTGTACTTGCATGTGTGTGTGTTTTGTGTTGTGCTTATGTGTGTGTGTGTGTGTGTGTGTGTGTGTGTGTGTTGACGGACACAGTGATTTGCATGCACTGCCACTTGCCACCTCAGTTTCAGAACCACCAAAGAGACGGCTCTTTGAGCGACGCTGAAAGAGATTGAGTGTTTGTGCGCGCGTGTATGTGTGTTGGCCTGAATGTGTATATGTGAGAGATACAGAGGGAGGTAGGGGGGAGGGAGAGGGAGAGGGAGAGGGAGGGAGGGAGAGAGAGAGAGAGAGAGAGAGAGGGGATGCAGTGTAAGCAGTGTGCTCTAAGAGCTGGTGGTTTAATTGTCCACTAACAACAAGTGTGTGGCAGCGTGCATTTAGCCACAAGTGTTTTCTACTACCGAGTGTGTACAGTCTGTGTGCGCGTGTGTGTGCACATGACTTAGCTTCCAGGCAACACATAATCCCTAGACAGCAGAATTCTTCCTTTTCATCCATCGGACAGGTTTTACATCTCTTTGATCTTCCCTAAATCATCATCTTTTTTTTTCGAGGTTATTTAACGTACACTTGCAGATGGGAGAAAAACCTCAATGCGGTTCACACACTCGGACAAAGGAACCACAAGCTGTGTTGTCTGCATTAATCAGGGTTCCGCGTAGACGCAGTACTTAATCAACCTCACTTGTCAACAGAAGGTTCCTTCTGGAACAAATTACGTTTGGCTGCGGGGCATGAAAAAATACAATTCTTATTTAAGAGAGTGAACAGTCGGTGATATCAATTTCAGTGTAACAATACAACAATGTTTTGCAACTGTGCGCTTCTACAGTACGTTCTCTCAGCAAAGCCCATCTCCATTTTTCCCCAGCGTTGCTCAGTCATTCTTAAAAGCTGTTGGCCTCATCAACCACACGGCAGCAGCGTAAAAGGGAATAAGCTGCTGACGCAGCAACACAGGCCGAGAGTGGTATCAAAAAATAGAAACTTAGTGTACAGTATTTTCGTTCTTTATTAGACAACAGAGACGATCTCTGATGTTCAGTTAATGAATCCTGGAACCCAGACTTGCCAACTCTGTGATCTCTGTCTCATTCTACTGCCAATTCAGAATGGGTTCATAAGTCTATTGTTTTTTTTTTATATTTGGTAAATTGGCTTTTAAAATAATGTAACTATTTTACTTCTTTAACCTTGACAAATCAGTGTATTAAGGATATTTTGATTAAAAGCTCATTTTTTTCCCCCACTCAACCCCAAACCTGCAGGTTGTGCGATGTTTAATTGAAAGGAGAGTGAACCTCAGACTTCATCAAATCCAATGATCTGAATCTCCATCCATCCCACACTTAAATCAGATGATATACCAGATTGGGCTGGAACGCAGCTACACAGACCAAGCCAAAAGAACACGGGTAGTCAGAGCCTAAGAGCTTATTATTTAAGTACTGTTGTAAAGTCAATCCATTCTCCCGAGGCTAAGATCATTTAAAAAAAGGGCTCTCTGCAGCTAAATACGATTTTAGCCTTCACTGCTCATCCAAAGCATTAGGTGATGACCGGGAAGCTGTGAGGTGGGGAATTAGCTTTGCAAGAACAGAAAGAAGGGAGGGAGAGCGGAGGAGTGGAGAGGCAAAATGGTGGGATTGTGAAGAGAGCGGATGGATGAAAAGGTTGGCAATGCATGAAGAAGAGCAATTAATATGAGCTGAATGGGGGGAACGGAGGAGAAAGACGGGGAGAAGAAAAGAGAGCAAATCAAACCGATGGCTCGTGAATGTGACAGAGCATTGGAAAAATACACTGTAGAGGTTATGAAGATCGCGTGGCTCATAGAATTTATGTGGTGACTGGAGCGAAACTGCACATACATGCGTAGACACACCTTCCCCCCTTTTCATCCATCTCTCTCTGGCTCTCAGGCTAAAAATAGCTGGAACTGAGCCCTTCTCTAATTCCCTCATTCAGAGTCTAGTGTTTTTCTTCTTTGATGCACATCCTGAGGAGGAGCATACAGGAAGTGGTGCATGGTTGCCAAGACAACCCTGTCCGTGACATAGCCCAATGTCTTGGGTCTTTGCTCTAAAGCCTGGTTCACTCAAACCTCCACCCATTAGTCCCTGCTTCTCATCCTCTCATTATCACGGTGTACGTCACTGACCGTGCTGCGGCTCCACGGCTTCACTGCAGGCACCATACATCATCAACATGATTAGCTGACAGCAGACGCTGTCTCCATCATGAAATCACATTAGGCTGCGTCGTCGCTTAAATTCACGGTAAACGAAACTACACTGACAAACACAGGCCATTAGTGCCATTAGTTCACACATACGTGCAGTATATATGTCATCTATGATTGTTCTTATATGGTTATGGATGTATGTACTGTATAGATTTATGAATAGATTTATAATTATATACATATATAGCTGGTATATATTTATAATCACAGGCTAGCTGTGGAACAATCACAATTATTCATGATTAGTTGACATTTCATAATATGAGAAGAAAGCCTTTTTTTGTCTTTTTTGCTAATTGTTTTTTCTCACAACAAATAAACCAGGTCCATTATATAATTACTAGGAAAGTACGATGATTAAAAGTTAAATTAAAATCTTGTTAATCACAGAGCAGCTGATTAATCATGATTAATCGTGATGACAATTAATCAACATTATTCATTAAACTTACTACTAAAGACACACCATCAGATTTGGTCAGATTTTGTTTGTTAGGGATGGACCTCAGGCTGAAGGAAAACCTCACTCCTGACCTCCATCACTGACAAAGTAACAAGTGTCTGGAGAGACTGAGCTCCAAGTCTGACCTTTTGCTCCTCACGTCGTCCTTGTCTTTGCTCTTCCTCCTCATGTTCACATCAAAGTAAAGTTTGTTGTACGAGGCAGAGGTTACGAGCATGTGTTAGGGGACGACGGTGTTTTTTTTTATGACTTTACCAAAAGTTACGGGCAACATGTCGCAGCATCAAAGAAAAATCAGCTGAGCTACAGCACACATTTCAACATTAATCTGTTTGTTTTTGCTTTAGTCTCTCCATCTACCCATCTATTTATCTGTTGATCTCCATAACAACAATCCATGTATCCATCTACCTGTTTTCGCCATCAATCCATCTGATTGTCTATCCATCTATGATCTACAGTATCTATCTGTCTTCTTTATCCATCTATCATCCATCCATTGCTACATCTTCTTTATCCATCTATCATCCATCCACTGCTACAGTCATTGTCTTCTTGTCCACCCGTCCATCCATCCGTTCTTCTATCGTCCCATCCATTTACCTGTCTGACTATCAATCCACCTGTTGATCTTTATATCCATCAGTCCATTAATCCATCTACATGTTTTATCCAACTCTGTCTATCCATTCATTCCTTTATCTTGTCATTTTTATATGTCTACTTGTCTGTCTTTCCATCCATCCATCCATCCATCCACTCATCTATCAATAATTCATCAAGGCTATACTGTATATCTTATAGAACGTTATATCCTTCAATGCAATTATCCATCGAAAATTCATACATCTGACTGCTTATCTATTCATCCATCCTGCCATTCATCTATCATCGATTCATCTGTTTACCCATCTGTTCATCCGTCCATCCAACCATATATCCATCCATCACTTTCTTGAGATCCATCCACCCATCCATCCATCCATCCATCTATTTATCCATCTGTCTTTCCGTCTTCCAGTCCATCAGTTAATCCATTGGTCCATCCAAACATCCATTATCTATCTGACTAATTGCCAATCTTGGTATCCATTAATTCATCTATCTATCCATACATCCATCGGCCTGTCTGCCAGGCCATCCATCCATCCATCCATCCATCGACTGTAGCTATCTATCCATCGTCCTGGTGCAGCAGTCGGCCAACATGTAGAGAACTGTGTTAGTATTGAACCTTTCTTAATGAATCCCCACAGAAAACTGAAATACTGCAGGAGGTGGAAGATGTGAGCGCTGGGTCCTGATGAGGGAGATAGATGAAGTATTGGTGTGGCATAATTTATGAGGCTCCCCAAAGCTGAGCCTAGGAAACACGGCTCTGACAATGCTGAGGTTGGCAGTTTAAATCCCAGGGGATTATCTGGCAAAACCTATGTATCCCCTCCTAGAACGGGATTAATTGAGTAGAACTAGCTGCTTAAAAGGCACTTTGTAACAGCTTATCAGTGTGGAACCCTGGCCTACCACCAATAACAATCTGTTAAGAATGGTGGCATCTGTCTCCTGGAAGCTTACCAGAGGATCCATGACATGCATATTTATAACAACCTATGCTGTCACATAGAAACCTGAATGTAAAGAGTGCCAGTACTGCCCCTCTTTTGCCCCTCTTTTGTCAGTAAAATACTAATATTTAGTAAAACTAAAGAAATAGTTTCAATGGTACTGTATAAAAAACCTCTTCTGGATGTGCTGAGAAGTAAAAGAAACTAAAAAAAAAGGAAATGAAACAGCATCGGAGAAAAGTGCATGGCTACTTGGAAAACTTGCGAAAAGCATTGAATAGTCACAATCACTGAGTGAGTACACATTCATTACAAGTTCCCGTTCGAGGCAGCTGAGTCCAACGACTCCAACTCATTCACCATGAAGACTTGGGCTCCATTAACACTTACTAACTGCTGAGAGAAGCATGTGGTTTGTCTGTGAGCCTGAGGCAGCAGCAGCGGTGGCCAGTCCTTTCCTCCCTACCCTGGTCCATCGATCCATCGTGACTCTGCAGGAGCCACATGAAAACCTTTCGCTATGATTTATGGGATGCCATCTCCGGGGAAACCAGCAGAGCCCACCCTCTCTGCCTCCCCCGTCCCATCCTGTGCTTGGTAAGGTAGCAACTCTGCTGGAGGGCAAAGACTCTGGCTCTTAAGGCGATATATATATATATATATATGCCATGGGATCACTGGGATAATGAGTCCAAACTGTGATCCTGGTAAAATATTTATAGTAGTCACATAATTCTTGAATTGTACTGATTCATGACTCAATACTTTCAATTATTTAAATAACACCGAGGAGGTCATTTAGCCTGGATAACCACAACTATACCAACCAAAGAATTACATGAGCTTTGTTATTATTTATATATTAGGTAGACATTAAAGTATAAAAGTTTATACACGGAATAAAGCATTACACAGAAGGTGATACAGGCAAAAAAAAATAAAAAATACACACCAATACTGATAAATATGTATATATGAGAGACAGGCAGAGAGATGTGGAGCTTAGAGGGAAAATAAAGATTATGTTATAATAAGGGCTGTCAAAATAAACATGTACAATAATAATGGTTTATAATACATGGGCAGAAATAGAACACAGTTCATCCTATAATTCCACTGGCCATTTACATTTTGTGGCTCTAACACACTGTCAGTGTAGTTATTTGCACACATGTATGGAAAGATTTTAGTACCAGGAAAGCAGCTGAAGGCTAAAACACCCAGCATGCATTTGTTCAGGCTTCAACTTGATGTCAGATGACTGGCTTGCATCAGGGAAGATTCACCGAGCGCAGGGCAGTAAATAAGTCTAAGTCTAGTAAGGCAGTTAAAAAAAGAAGGAAATCAAGATGCACAATGATGACAAAAAATAAAACAACTCTATGAGTTTGACTTTTGCGTATTTTTCTCGTCATTTTCCGTGTTTTTACTTCCATCATTTGGATTAGTCAAAAATAAAAACCTGGTGTTCTCATAAAACATGGTGTTATTGGCCTTTCTGTTTCAACAGAATTTCATATTAAAGAATGTTAATTTAAAAGTTGGACAGTTTTTGTTATTATAAAATGGGCCTGTTTTTTTTTTGACCTCACAAAAGTAAAACCAAACTCACACTTCAAAATGGATATAAAACCTGGATCAAACAGATCCTGTTCCATGTTTGAGTGATTACTGCTAGCTGTTCAAAGGAGTTGTAGCCTGATCACAAACTACCCAAGTAAAGATATAATGATATACTGATAATAACCAATTATATCATTCCCAAAGTATGTACTGTTGAAGTATCTTTGCTGGTCTGTGAACTGTTTATACTCTTGTAAGACGCTTTGGAGAAAAGTGTCTGCTAAATGCATAAATGTAAATATAAATAAGAAACATCAATCATAAGTGTTTTAATTTTGGAGTTGGAATTCTATCATAAGTGTTTTAATTTTGGAGTTGGAGTTAATTTTGGAGTTGGAATACTGGCAGCAGGTTCATGGTTCTTCCTATTATGACATGTTCAAAACATACCAATAACTCGGCATAAAGGCAGCCAAAAAAGGAAAAAAAAACCCAAAACATCCTTGTGCAGGTACAGCATTTATGCATGGACGTGTGAGCACATTTACATTATGTAATACAGCAGTAGGTTGACACTGACTTACAGTGAGTGATGACTGTTTAAACCCCCCTCCTCTCCTTCACCCGTGGTTTTCTTTCTTTCCTTGTTCCCTCTCTTCCCCCCTGCTTGCTTTTCTCGCCTCCTCCTTTAACTATTTAACCCTAGTTAATATTCCACCCTTTTTCTCTGTGCACAGGAAAAAATAAATCAATGCAGAAGAAGAAGCTGAGAAAGAGGGAGGTGCAAAAAAAAACAACCCCCCGAGGTGGCAAGAGAAGGTGCTGAGGCTTGCAATGTCAAGCACGCCAGACTCGATCGCCATAAATATGGCAGCGATGATGAGAAGAGATGAGGAAGGAAGAGAGTTCATGTGTTGCCTGCTTCGCTTTTCAATAAATCGAGGGATTTGTAGTGTGAAGTACCATGTTGATGATACCCTTTTTAAGTCATTAGTCAGCGAGGTAACAAACAAAACGAACGTTTTCCGTGCTGCCTGCCACTGTACCTGTACACACTGCACTGTGTGTGCATTTGCATGGTGTCTTTAAAGCACCACAGACAAAGGCAGGTGAAAAGAATAGACTATATTATATATATATACACATACGCATCATGTTTGATGAAAATTGTATAAAAAAATAAAAGGGAAAAATGCTAAAAAATGAACTGAGTGCAATGATTGTGCCCTGTGCAAAAATATAATAATTAATGTATAATAAATATATAGACATATTTATATATATTTAGATAAATATATATAAATATATGATAATAGTATGAACAGTAGAGAGTGGTGCTGGTTCAGAGCAGCTCATAATGATGAAAAAAAGTAGAATTTAATTAACGTTTCAAAAACCTCTCCAACTGTGTGCGATCGGAGTGGATAACGGAAGTCGTAATCCCTCATATAACACCTGCTGACAAAATGAGGAAACGTCTGGTCAGACAAAAAACATCTGCGGAACACCATCTGAGCAGAAGGAGGAGTGTCCTTAAAGGTCGCAAAAAAAAAAAAAAAAAGAGTATAAAAACCCAGTTTCACCTCATTCCCGTTTAACACCTGGGAGTTGCTTTTGTGTCAACCTGTGCTGTGTGGCTGAATGACACAGACTGAGAAAACCAAAAATCTCCTTCACAAGAACAGAAGAGTCAGGAAAAGTATACTGAATTCAAAGATTACGACGAGACTCCTTCAGAATTCATTGAGCTAACATGGAAACGGAAGAAGATATTGCCTGGAGTTTTCCAGACAATTAGCTGAAGAGTGGTCAGAATCATTAGTACATAATACCTCTGAACGTCTGAACATCCAATATCCACTCTGGTGTGTGTGTGTGTGTGTGTGTGTTAGCCATTGAGCGCATGAGACCAATTTACAGAGCACTCCTTTCAAAACAAGTGAGCTGGAAGTTGTTAAAGTCAGTCAGCCATGCTGGAATACTCTTGGAGGTAAAAAGTGCCATTTGCAGATGTAACCATGGACAGGAATTTGTAAAAGAAAATATTTTAATTTGCTGGGACATCTTTACTTGTGAAGGGAGGCTGAGTGTACAGCCAAGAAAAAAACAAAAACAAATCACACCCACTCCACCCCCCTTAACAAATACAGTGAACTCACCATCTTCCGTGGGCACGTAGACGTTCAGGTAAAGGCAGTCCTCACTCTGGTTATGGATGTAACCGGCTGCCACGTCCAGGTTGTCTGTGAACCACACGGGGAGCATTATCTCTGGCAGCACGCCGTGAATGTTTTGAGGACAGACGGGGGCAAACTGTGTGGCGTTACGGATCTCCTGCCAGGATCCGGGAGCTTCGGGCGGCTGAAAGCGGTGGTCGCCGATGGGCGCTGTGGCGTAAGGAACGCCAAGGTACTGCTCCACGGGGCCGAGGATTTCGTTGTTCAAGTCTTTCTTGATGCCTCTGATCTTGCCGTAGTTGGTGGTCACTATTGGGTGTTTGGATGGATCCATCTTCTGGCTTGAGGCCAAGCTGAAGAGCAGGACGAGGCTGAGCGCACCCATCAGGCACCAGTGTGTCGCCGCAGTCCTGCAGGACGCACCTCGTCGACTGCGCTTGCTCAAAGCATGCGGAAGAGGGGACACGAGTGGATTCATACTGTTCCGCCACCTGCTTCTAGTTTGGCAGAGTATATTTGTGGTTTTGGTTTGTTTTTATAAAAGACGGCAAATTATGACCAGCAAAATGGTAGATGAAACATAGGAGACGGATTAAAGAAAAAGGCCCACTGGCCCTTTAAGATTAAAAAAGACGCCTCTTCAGGGTTTTTCAATACCAGGTGAGCTGTGTGGACAACAGAACTGTCGCCAGGATCGAGATCTTCCCTGGGGTGGGGGTGCAGAGGAAGGAGGTGGGGCCAGGTCAGTACTGATTCCAAGTAATGGCGATCCTCAAAGCTTCCCCAGCCATGGGTCTGTTGCGTTCCATCACTATTGATCTGCTCGCATCCAGATCATTGGACAGATCTTTGGAACACCCACTGAGTCCTGGAGACAGAAAATAGACGTTGATGAGAAGATGGAAAAATAAAGATAGAAAAAAAGAGGGGAGGGCATAGGGAGCAGAGGAGAGGTAAAAGGGGGGTGGGAGGTGAGTCGGGGGGGCATGTTAATTTTAACTGACACAGAGACGTATCCCATTAAACAATGTCAGCGAAACATCATTTTCACATCCCGACACGACAGCTTCAGGATTGAAACGACACACTTACTGTAATTCAAAGACTATAGTAATCACAAAAGTCAATAGTCATTTCAGGGAAGATTTCACAGCCCTTTCCTTTACTACAGCATGTGTGGCTGTAGAAAACACAAAGTGACACAATACTGAAACCAAAATAATGTTCCATCATGTCTTCAATAAACATTCTACTGTAGAACTCGGTGCTGTTTTGTCCCAGAGTTACAAGTGAAACACTGTCACTGCTGCCTCCACATTCCACTTATTAATTTCTTTTGGGGCTTAAGGCGAGATGACAGCGGCATAAAAGGAGTGTATGGATAAATAGAACAGGCTAAAGATAAGGGTGAGCCTTTAACTGCCTGCTGAGGTCAAAGGTCAATAATGGTCATCTGTAAGCAGCTTATAACGGCCCGGGATACTTTCTGACAGCCTGCTGAGCTCACGGACACACACATGCTCGTACACACACACACACACTGTAAGCCTGAACTGACCCACACATGAATGAGTGACAACACACAGCAACTCCTTTTCATGTAATCTACTGCATAAATGTGCAAATCCTCATGTAAAAGACCCTGTGCCAGTAAAGCATGAGGGGGATTAAATCTTCGTTGGGTGACGTTACATAACAGTATGGGAAGCAGAGGCTGGCGTTGGCAAAAAAAAAGAGCGAAATTTCACACACTATTTCCGTCTTATCTGATTGTTAGAATTCACTATTACCTCCCCCGCGCTCTCTCTTACCCCTTATCATGTGCCATAATTGTCCCATTTACAGTCATCATTAAGCGTATAATTGCACCCACTGAAGGGCCTGTGTGATTTTGTTGTCCTTTCTCCTCCCTCCTCCACTGCCAGTAAAGCTATTTTAAATTTTGCAAGTGTCCCCGGGCCAGGCAGAAGATAATTGCAGTCTATAGGCTGATGAGCGTACGAGCGGCTTCACTCAGGAGAACGTCAGAAATAAGGAGGCCTTTTCATGTAATAAGTTTCTTCTGCTGGTTTGGTGGAAGGATATCCTTGGGCTCGGAGAGGGAAAACGTGATGAAAACAGATCCGTCTCCTTTCAGGCAGAGGTAATTGCGAGCAAGTCCGTAACAGCGTCTGTAATAGCTCTTTGTCTTTTAACGGCGCAGTGTGTTAAGCCTTAATATATTGTTGCCCGCCTTTGTTTTGCTCAGCACGGGCTTAGTTCTGCCCACGTGTCCACGTGTGCGTCTGGACACGCACGCTCTCATGGAAAACAGGCTACGCGGTGCATGTTCTAATTAAACCAGGGAGACTCCGGCGACCGGCCCGCTTTGCACGAGATACAGGGGTGAGCCATACTGTACGCCCCCGTAGGCGCACACAGACGCAGACGCCACAGCAGCCAACGTTAAACCCTGGGACTCGGGGATGTACGAAAGTCGGAAATAAGGAGGCAGAGAGATAAAAGAGGGAGAATGTGGAGGGAGCAGAGGGAGGTGCAACAGTCATGAAGACCTCAGCGCTCACCTATTAACTAGAAAAAATAAAAAACACAGGTATTCAATGAGATATTTAATGTCAAATTTAACCTTTTGTGGGTATTTTCCTCTCTCATTAGAGTGAATATAAATATAGATACTTTTGTGGGTATTTTCCTCTCTCATTAACGTGAATATGAATATAGATAATATATTTGTTATTCTTTAACATTAACTATGAAAAAAAAGACATTTTTCAAGCACTCTAATGGACACTTAAGACAACTTCACAAGGACTAGTGGGCTACTGAGGAGTTTCCTCAAAGAAGTTTTGAGTGTGAACATCATGTTGATGTCGTAGGACAGCTAACATATCCAGTTGTAGGTTTATTCATTCATCTTTAACGGTGAGACTGTAGCTAAACAGTCAGCAAGAAAGGATGAGGTACACCACACATGTGCAGAGACATACAACTATTCACACTCACATTCACACCTGGGGTTAATTTAGAGAGAACAGTTCACTTAATCTTGCAGCTTTGTGGACACATGGACCCATGTACACACAGGGAAAGGCACTGGGGATCGAACCAGTCACTACTTCTACATCTTTATATTTAAAAAAAAAAAAAAAAAAAGTTTTTTGGTCCATATACTTAACAAATAGAAGTTTAACTATTAATTTTTTTTATTTGATGTTTAGTGTATTAAATTTTATTTTAATTTTTTAAAAGGGTGAACCAGCTCTTAACTAAAACATGAAAACCCTTTGTGTGTATGAATATTAATTTGAAAAATTCATAAAAAAAACTTCAAACTTTATATAGAGGCTAAATCTGAATAAATATTTATTTTCCGATACTTGTTTTTTTTCAGTTTGCAAAACATAACTGCTGAAAAAAATTGAGAGAGAATAATCGGTAGTAAAGTTAAGTAAAATATTAACACGTCCACTGATGTAGCTGGACTGCAAACACCCTAGGAGGCAGTAAAACCAATAAATATCAAACTGGGCTCTCTTCTGGTCCAGTACTTGCACTTTGAGCAAGAGCAGGCACAGGGGGCAGCAGAGGGCCACACAAGTACGAGTCTCAGGTTCCCTTTCAGATTTCCATGCAGACGTTGCGCCCCTGGACAGACCTCTAAGATGTTAGGGCTCATCTGAGTGTTAAATTGCAAATTGGCTCCATTAGATGATCTAATTGGTCCAGCATCGCTGTGAGCTGTGGGAGAAGTGCGGTGATTGATGAAGAGACGGAGGTGAAATGATGGGAGGATGGAGGAGTGATGTACGGAGAGTTCAGCAAGGTAACGTCACCACGTGGGAGGCACTCGTGGATCGCTACGCTGTGTGGCATTAGTGACGCAGGCGGCCGACCGTTGCTCTTATACACACAAATTTAAGGGAGAGGTTTTATTAGAAATACACTTTTCCCCCTCACACACACGTACTGGCACACACTCATCTATGATTCATGTCAGGAGAGTGTTTCTCCTCAGCAGTAGGAGTCGGAGAACGAGGAAGGGAACCATGCAGGTCTCTCTGCACCTCCCCTTCATCTTCCGTCCTCCTTCAACAGATATTTTTCATCTAAATCTGCACCTTTGAAAAAAAAACCTCCACAGGCAATCTTAAGGGAAGTAAAAAAAATATTTTATGTTTCTGACCAGCTTTTCTACCACTGTGAACGCCGCGGCGCTTCAGGGCTGCGACTGTGCACCATACGGGATATGTAGTAAAAGGTGCACAACAACAGGAAAAGTGTTTTTTCAAAGAGTAAACAGATTTAAAGTGGGTTTTAGCAGGAGGTTTTTATCCAGCTTTCGTCGTGCGTCCTGCTCCACTACTGCACGCAGCTAAAACCAGCGAGCTTCATAACTTTATCATTTTATCTAAATCCAGACGCCGTGTCCCAAAAGCACCTTGTCAAAAAGAGACAAACTTGCAATTAAAGAAAGTTAAACACCCTGAAATAGAAGCAGAGGAGAGAGAAGAGGAAACGCTAAACTCTCAACGACAACAAGCAAACACTCCCCTCTGATGTGCGTACGGGCGCGTGATGACTGGTGTGTCAGGAGTCTGTTCAACATTTCAACATCAGACGCCATCCATCCAAAGCTCCCATCAAAGCACCGATTCAGAAGTCGAAGAAAACACGCAGCCGCGTCATTCGTCAGCAGCTCACAAGCCCAGTCAGATAAATCACGGTTATAATGAAACGAAACAACAGGGGACATGGTAAAAAGATCACAACGTGTTCGCTCTCAAACAAAAGGAGAGGTCAAAGGAGAGTTGTTGGGATAAAACAGAGCAGCCTGAGAGGACCGGGTTCAAGGTCGAACAAGGTGACGAGCAAACGATGGCCTGGTGGAAACTCACTGTTGCAGGTGAAGACAAAAAGAATGAAGTGAAATAAAGGTTCAACTATTAGTTGAGAACTAATAGAAGACAAGAATAGAATTACAGAGAATTACCAAGAAAAACGGATTAAGATAATTGTGAAACTAACTAGACAGGAAATCCAACATAAGTGACCTCAGAAAAAAAACTAGTTCAACAGGAAACATGGCAAAGTGGATTAGACTCAAACTAAATGCAGCACTGAGGAAGTTAAGTAATTGTCCTAAAAGACAATAGAGGTGCAGAGATTAAAAATGCAGCACGAAAAGGGGCAGAAATTCTGCAATCTGTAAAATAAAACGATTTAATATTGCTTGACTTTTTTTAATATATATATAAAAAAACTTTTGCTTGTTACTGGTCAGATGACTAATTACAGTAGCTGTAAAACTCCATGGTGTTTCCAAATGTCCTGCTTGGGTAAAAGTTACTAATGTGTTTTGAAGCTGCCAAACATAGTAACAAGACTTGGTTTAGAGAGTTTAATAAATCTATAGATTTGAAAATAGTCATGCACTAATAATAATTTTACTACCAAAGTGGAAGTGAAATGTGAAAGAGCAGAATAAATAATACTTCAATCGGGCAGGTGTCAGCTTTAAGTTTGCTTAAACTGATGGGCGAGGTGATTCGATGGGTGATGGAATTTTGCTTAAACTGATGGGCGAGGTGATTTGATTCGATTTGGGATTTAAAAATAAAGAATCCACTATTTTGTCCCATGTCCACAACCCTCTTGGTGAGTCCTGTCTTCAGCCTGGGATGTGAGCCACCAACTGGACTCTTCTACCACTAACACTTTAACACTTTATAGGGCGTACATCATGACCTTTATTGTCTCACATGATCTTTGCAGCAAGGTGGCCATTTTGGGTCCTGACTTCTCCCCCTCTGCTCTTATTGCGTCCGTTCATCACTAATGGTTTTACACTTATTTATACCAGCTACTTTCCAAACCACATCAGTATTCTAAATATTTGTAGGTACTTCTCCCTTTTCCTTGACCTGTGTTTGAACTTCTGGAAGCGTAGAGATAACAAACACACAGAACTGTAATATGTCCCCTTGGAACATGCCTAGACATGCCGTATTATTGTATATCATGATATAATACAAATAATATGTCATATTATAAGAAGTTCTTCTATATCAACCTACGGTACTTAAGCTACTGTCCTCAACCCTTATTGACAGGTTTTTCATGTAGCTCGAGTATTCACCGTTTAACCTTGACAAGTCCCAGTAAAAGAGAACTAACGGTGGTTAAAACTGCAGTATTACAGAGTTTTAACTTAAACATGAGGCGAGGAAGCAAACAAGTTTAAATGTTAAAATGTCACACGACTCCTTCCGGAAGTCAACGGAGAGAAAAACAGCGCCTTTGTGTTGTAATGATCAATAAACGAAGCCTTTAGTGAAGGAGATACCAACTCGGTGGTGAGAGGTTAATTACGCACTGCTTAGAAATTATTTGTCCACAGCCCAGGCATACGGGGCAACCTCACATAGGGGAGCAAAATGGGCCAGAGATGAAAGTACAAGACGGAGGAGCCAGTTAAAGGTTTCTTTGCAGTATCCTTTAAAGCGCTTGCCAACATTACAAAGACACAAGGTCTACAGTTGTGTTTTTCAAACTAATATGTCTTCCTCTGGCATGCATGTGAATACTTTCACCCTCACAGAGGGCAAATAAGTCTCAGCCGAGACCCCCGTTCTCCACATCCATACTTCAAAAACCGACTTCAGACTTTGAAGTCGTCGCCCTGAGCAGTGCAGCTTCCTCACAGCTCACGTTACGGCAGGAATTACGCCTTTTGACTTCCTGTTTTCGACTGCAAGAAGACTTTATCATTTGGAGCTACTGTGAGAAGTGTTCAGATTGCCTTTTATGTGCTGTGACAGAGGTTCCCTCCATTTAAGCTGCTGTTAATCTGCCATGTGACGGCCTTGGCTCTGCTCGCGCCGGATGAAGATCAGCGAGGATGACTGGAAACTGTGACTCATCTCGCGGAGAAAGGCAGCATTATGATTTTTTTTTTTCTCAGTGGATAAGCTTGTGTAATTGACTTATGTAAATAAAACTGCAACGTCTTGTCGTGTATATTTGATAATGGCTTTCTTTTAACATTCAATTTCTGATTGAAGCCGTCAAGGGATGTAACCATACACTCAACTCACGATATATGATTCAAGATTTTTTATTCATGATAGAATTTTAGCACAATTCTTTGAGACAAAATGACTTCCAGACCAATTATGAAACAAATACCATTGAATCAATGTTAGATCTATGCTATATACTATTACCACCTGACATGCTGATGTATAAAACACTGAGTATTTGGAAGTTCTTCCCATGTTCTGTTTGAAAATCTGAATGTTACTTAGTCCGCACAGGGACCTGGGGTCTTCGTTTTAAAGCAAGCCACGTTGTTTTTAGGCAAATATCGCCACCTACTGTACTAGAGGATGTGGTCTCATGGTATGACCTGTGACTTTTTGAGCCTTGGAAAAGTTTGTGAGGTTGGTGTGCCGTGAAGTTGAAGCCTCCACCGGCGTTCAAATGGTATTCGGTGCTGGAGGTGCTTCAACAAAACACATAATTATTTCCTGTAGTGTGTTTATTAATTTTATTAATAGACTGTGTATGAGAGCAACAGTAAGATAATCAAGGGTGGAATTGTTGGACTTCCAGTGGGCGTCATTCTGAGCAGGAGTTAAATTAAAAATGTAATCGGACTAATTTCATGAATTAATAACTGCAATTTCTTTTTTTCATCACACCTGTTTGGTCTTCTTTCTTTCCCTTTTTCAAGATTCACAGAACTTTTCCCAGTTACCCCGCAGTGGTCAAATCAGTCCTCAGATCACAATCTGAAAATCAAATCCATCAGCCTCCTGCCACACAGCACACAGGGAACAATCTAGATCCCACTGAAACCAATCCCATCCTATTCTACCCCAATACCACCGTCCAATCGCCTGCAGTGACCTCGTCTGTAATTGCTTGCCGCCTTTTCCTTTCTGTGTTGTGGCGCCAGTCAGTCAGTACACCGGGTTCAACTTAATGATAGATAATAACCTGACCTCAGCAGTCTGACGGTGCAGGCTAATGGCTGGATCTCATTGTATGAGGAGGCAGCAACAGACACGATCAAGCTGCTGCCTCACAATGAGGCAGAGTTTAGGGAGAAGAGAAGAGATCGAGAGGCAAAAATGGAGTAGCTGTAGGGAGTGTGTGCACAAATGCAGGAATACACACAAAATAAATGGTTTCTGGTACTGAATGACAGTTCCATGGTTATTATTTTTTTTATTGTATTGAACTACACACTAGGAATTATCCATGGCCTTGTAGATGTTTGGCCCTGATGTTGGGCTGTCAATTCTAAATAATTGACAGCCCATTTTTATTAAAGTTTTTAAGTAAATTTTTCCCGGCATGCCTCATGATTAATCACAATTAATTATAATTACTACTGACCGTGAAACATTTGACAACCCTATCAAAACTCAGCTGTTCAGGATGACGTTTCAAATCAGTTAATTAAAATGTTATTAAAACCCGTGGCAAGAGCTCAACAGTTAATATTTTTCACCAAGTCCTAGTAAAAGCAGATCTGTTTCTGTATGTTGTACAATTTATTCCTTTTTTTTTAAAGGTGACTGATGCCAGGATATAATCCAAGAAGAAACTGGGTAAGGGCCAGGTCCATTCCGGACATGTGCGTTTGCGCATCAGAGCGGGACTGCGTTGCACAAAAAATGCGTCATCGTCAGGCGTACAATAGACAACTCCCTTCTCAGCTCAATGCGAGACGAGTACGTTTTCATATAAAGCACCCTGTTATGCATTCATTCAACTGACAATTTACAGACTATTTTATCATGGTAATACAGAACAAAATATCTCTTCACTGTTTCATGTGGTCAGTTTTGCACCTTCACCACAAGGGGTCACTAGTGTAACAGTCAACAGCCTTGTCAGTGAAAATGTGTATATATGATTAAGGCAGTGATTCCCAACCACTGTGCTGTGAGAGATCATTAGGTGTGCTGCGGAAAATTATCCAATGTCACTTAATTGGTCTCAAAATATTATTTATTTATTGCAAATCTTTTATCTTTGTCAATGCGAGGCATGCAGAGCATTTAAATACGCTTCCACTAGGTGGCAGCAGATGGTTATTAAAACTAAAAAAGATAATCAGAGCTGTTGAAGAAGATCTTTGTGTCTTTCTTCAATTCCTGCCAGTATATCAGCGTTGTGTTCAACTAAACAGGAGTACAGTTTTAGTAAATTTAAACTAGGACATTATTATATTTCATTACATATACTTTTTGTGAGATGTTTGTTTGGTGGTGTGCCGTGGGGCTTTTCATGATGAGTGGCTCAAAAAAGGTTGGGAAACATTGGATTAAGGAATGTGTTTATCTACATGTACATCAATACAAAACGTATGCCCCGTGTAATATGCTGTTTACGTTTTCAACGTTTTCATACTGGCATTAAATAATTGCTATCTCACATCGCAATCCTGCTGTTTGTGTTACAGAGTATTTAGGTAGTTACTGAAACTGGCCTAATAAGGCACAGCTCCAACAAGAATACTTTTCACCAGCCGCCACTGCATTCACTCTGTACTAATAGTCAATACATCCATTGTTGTCTCGTGGCATTGTCAGCAAAGCAATAACAACAATAGCTCAGTAACAATCAGTCATGCAGCCAAAGTTGTCACATTTGATAATTAACACACCGAGGTAAAGACACACACAATGACTTTCGAATCATCCTGTCTGTGTGTGTCAGTGGGTATTAACGTCTGTGTCAGTCCATAAATAAACATATTAATGAGGTAAACATTTCTATTGGGTGTGAGTTTGATGTGTTGATCGCTAAAGTCAATGTGAGGGTTAGGTCAGTTTTTTTTCTCTGCGGATGCCACAGTGGTGCAAGTCGACGGTGTGAATATGGAGGTACGTGTCTGCTTCAGTATGGCTGCCATCCTACCGTCAGTCCGTTTATATTTTCTTATTAATTTCCACACCTTCATCTTTCTGCCTGCTTATGAAAAATGGAACGACAGGGGCCAGGGTGCAACTGATAATACAGAGCTGCAGAGCCGGTGTGAATGTAGATGTGGAAACACTGAAATAAAAGCAAAGTACTGACCCTGAATGAAGCCACAGTCAAGAACTTCTGTCCTTGTAAACCAATGGCTAAAAGCTAGTGTCTTTTTGTAGATTATCTTGTGTCTTTCAATGCAGTTTGTATCCATATCTGATATATCTATATATGACACTTTTCAGGTCTATTGGTTTTGTATTTGTCCATCTCAAGGCCAATTTAGCTTGTTCGATATCAGCAAACTACACATCAGAATAATTTTATTTGGACAAATGCTGTAGCTAACAACATAAGAACTCTCAAACATCTACTAAAAGCAAGATTAGTTTGTAGCGTTTCGTGGTTACATAATTTTCTCCCATCAAGTGATTAAGAAAATCTTGTTCTATCATTCTGTCGTACGGTGTTAAACCAAATTTCACACGTCATACGTTGTGACGCTGCAGATCCATGGAGGACGGCTTTGTTTATATTCACCGGATTTAGCTTGAGCTGAGCTTTTTACCCTTCATTATGGCTCCCAGGCATTATGTCCTACATTATGATGTGAGCACAGTGTTAACATAGGTGAGTGACATAGGTCCTTATGTACAGTATCCAAAAAATAGTTACCTCGAGGGCAACTGGACAAAGGAGGTTTCTTGAAGACGTTTCACCTCTCATCCAAGAGGCTTCTTCTACTGACTGACTACTGTGAAATTCTGGTATTTCGCCTTAAAGGGGCTGTATACCCGTAATGCGGGTCGTTGCAGAAACCTACTTCGTCCAGTTGCCCTGGACGTAACTATTTTTGGATTAAATGACCTGACCTGAACCTACACAGACATTATGTACATTATGTAAGTTCCGACTTATGGCAAAAATGGACTCATGTTGCACCATAAGAATGGAACTCGATGTGAGCCGGGTTTTGCTTTTGTTCCTTTTTCTTAGATGAAATTGGATGATCGTAGCCAAACTCCACCGCATATGGATTTTGATTGTTCTGGAACACTTGACTACCTTGAAACATGTCCTACTAGGCTAACAAGTACAAATACAGTGGTTGGACAATGGAACTGAAACGCCTGGTGACCAAAGGTTTGACTAAAGCAGCCCGGCCATGTATCTTGACCCTGTGGAGCTCCAGACGACAGTTTTGGGGGAAACAGGAGAGTTGAGGTGCACACTTAATTCTGCAGTGAGTTGGGCAGCTGTGGTTTTATGTTTTTTGGATACAATCCGGGTTAGCACCCGGACATCCCTTTCAGACAGCTTCCTCTTGCGTACAGTTACTACTGTTGGATGTGGTTCGTCCATCTTGGTGGTATGCTGACAATACCCTGGATAGCGTGGCTTTTGATACATCACAAAGACTTGCTGTCTTGGTGCCAGATGCGCCAGCAAGACGTGCACCAACAATTTGTCCTCTTTTGAACTCTGATATGTCACCCATAATGTTGTGTGCATTGCAATATTTTATGCAAAACTGTGCTATTACTCTGCTTACTGAACCTTCACACTCGCACTCTTACTGGTGCAATGTCCAATCAATGAAGACTGGCCACCAGGCTGGTCAAATTTAGCCATGAAACCTCCAACACTAAATTGGCCAGTGTTTCACTTTTATTGTACAACCCCTCTTCACAATGCAGTCATTATTGGGCAAAAAAATATAAAAGTCCATGGGTCAATATAACTTATAGAGTCGTTTGTAAAACATCAAACCTGAGTAAACAACCCAACTTTTCCACCCAACTTTTTCCCAGCCATGAAAGCCCTCTAGGAGCAGCTTTCTTATACTAGACTTTTCTGTCTTCGCACAATGGGCATTGTTTTCTCTTCCTGCAAAGACTCGACCCTCTCCTCGCGGAGACCAGACCGGCCTGACAATGGGGGCAGCGTTGGAGAAGAGCCTGATAGACTGACAGCTACAATATATAGACACATTGAGAGAATGGGGAGAGGCAGGGAGGAGGAAGATAAGGAGAGAGGGAGCTGTCAATAAACCTGTTGACAACACAGACAGGAAAACACATCCGTACATGTCATAGACAGTGGCGTTAGGGGTGTGAAGCGCGCATGTGTGTGAAAAACCCGACGGGAGAGGAAGACTGGGGAGCGGCGGGGGCAGGCGGGTTCTGAACCACTGGAGCACATAATTGGAAACAATGCGTCAGCAAGAGTTAAAAGCAAATATTTACAGGGTTTTAATTTGCATTAGGAGCAGTGGGTGCTGGGGGTCATTGAATCTACGACGGGACTGGTGAACACACGGGGGAACTGGTGGTAATTAGACAGACAGTAGCAGATTAATCACGGGCTGAAAGTGCAGCCTCGCTGCCACACACCGACACATGCACACGCCATACCCAGACCCATCACTTAGTCTGGCTCGTCTGGCAAAGTGCTCTAGACATTTTCCCCTCTTAGCCAGAGGGGAAGGAAGTGCATCAGGCTCTAGTGAGCATACCTTATTCTGTCTCATTTATACACACACACACACACACACACCGACTCGTAAAGATTAAAGAGTAACTTTCCTGCTGTCGTCCTCCGATTAACTGCTGCCCCCTCTCTACCATGTATCAACTATAAATCAGCGCTCCTAAACCTCGCCTCCGACACTCCTGGACAGATACTGAGCCGCTCAACTCCCCTGCAATTCATCCACTCTGACTGTCCTGGACATTCAGAGCAGCATCCCGGCCCAGATGGTGGAACTCTTTAGCAGGTTTATGGGCACTGCCACCGCTGGATGAAACCTGTAGGGGTTGGGTGGCCGTAACATTTAGCTGATAGCGCCTCCATTAAACATGTTCCATACATCATAAATATTTTAGCACCAGCTAAGTGGTTTTGACCTTGGCCACGGCTACTTTGGGTTTCACCACCGTTTGGGGGTGATGCAAAGTTTTTAAACTTTTGTGAGTTTATCACAGTGTGGTAAAATCATCTATATATATATATATATATGCTATATATAAGGAAATTACAGCCTCACCCGAGGGCCCACTCAGCAAATCACAATAAATACAGTGTTTTAAAAGTCAAGCGGCTATTGATTTACAATGATTTTACAGTACAAATTTAAAGGGCGCTGTTCTACACTAGTGGCCAGTTTATTAAAGTGGCACGGTTGGTAAAGACTCATTTAAAACAGTGATCATGATCACTGTAAGCCATCAACTGTGGCCCAAGGCTGTGCACTTGACGAGTGGAGAGGAAGATGGATTTTGCTTACAGGCAGATGGGGACTAGTAAACTGACAGAGATAAAATCTTTCCATTAAATATTGACAAAGAGGATTGAGAAGGCAGAGGAGGGAACCTGTGCAAAGCTGCATTTGAGATTGAAATCCCTTCAAGTCTTTGGAGCAAAAGATCGTTGGGATAACAGGACTCATTGTAGATTAAAGCTGGTAGAGCACGCTATGGTTTTGGGGTTTTGTTTTTTTGCAAATACCTCATCTAAAATTTCTGTTGTTTCTTCAATCAGGGACAGAAAAATCTTGTCATCTTGTCATAACGCTGTACTACTAGGATACTACACTCACTGTGGATTAAAAGAACTGTTTGCAGCCGTACGTCTACTGATGTTAATGATAAGTTCTCATATTGAGTCTTTCACTTGTCTTCTGCTTATGTAACTCGAGTGACATGGCATGTTTCGCCAGAGCTTTCTGATGCATTCCCTAATGCATGAATCGGAGCAATACTGTTGGAAAGTCTTAGGGGGCGGTGTTGCGCAGTGTACCGCCCATAAAATGAATGGAAATAAGCAGAGAGCTAAGACCGCCATTGTCTTGTGCAGCGACATATTTGGTACTGTCAACCTGACGTTGGCCCCGGGAATAAACTCAGCTCTGCTGAATTGCTGAATGCAAGATACAGATGTGAGTACGGTAATTGGGCAGGAATGTTTGAAACAGTTCTAGTCCCTACGTATGTATGTTAAAGGAGCATACACGTTCACAAATTCTGGACTCGTTCCACTGCTACAGAATCAATCGATCAACATCTGTTGTTTGAGAAGAAACAAGTTTCCCATCATCTACATGTTCTTAAATTATTTTTTTAAAGCACTGTTTTTTTTGTTTAGTTTTTTTTTTTGCTTTTTTGCAAGAAACTCTGAAGAATCTGCATCATTTGTTTTTGGCTGTTGTGCAGCAGACTATAGACATACTACGCTGATTAAAAACACCCCTGCAGTTCAAACTGTTCTTCTGAGGATTCTTAATAAGGTTAGTTTTTCTTCCTATTCAATGTCTCTGTCGGAGCCTATTTCAGGTCATAATAACTCACGTTGTGTTAGTGCTGGAATAATTATCTGTAAGAAATATTTGCCAAGAAGAAGTATGCGGTGATTTCGGGGCCAATATCTGACTACTATGTCTCTCACAGAGGGGTCATTGGTGATGTTTTCACTGTTACTTCAGAATTCACTGTGGAACCTGAAAGTGGAGCGCCAGAGAGTGTAGCTATCAATATTATATTTCATAGATTTGGTCTTTTGTAGTTATTTACAAAATTACTAACAAACAAATGTCTTATTTATAACCTGCACAAACAAATATATGTGTGTTTATATATATATATATATACATACAGTATATATAACTACATACGTGTCTATACATATATCTACATATTATATATAAATATATAAAAGGTACATGTATGTATACATATATACTGTATATTAATTAGTAGCAGTGTGTATTGTAGTGTATTTCCTACAAAGCCTCTGTTCTAATATATATATATATATATATATATTGTATATATATATATATATATATATACAATATATATATATATATATATATGTATGTTTATAGAAAAGAGAAAAAATTCAGCACTTTTATGACCCGCAGCATAATCCTTTTTTTTTTTTTTTTTTTGCTGTGGTGCAGATCTTCCAGCTCCTTATCCAACTTTTTATTTATCTTTTCCCCCTCCCCTTCATTCACTATTAACACCGAGCAATGAATATTCATCCAGCGCTTTAATCCAAAGGCTGAGCTCATAGAAGCTGAGCCGTGTTTGTTTTACAAGTGCAGCAGAGACACCCACACACTCATAAACATACTGCACATGATCAGCACAAAAATATAAAGTAAAGCTATCCTAAAAACACTGGGAATTTTTTTTTTTTTTTGCCTTAAGAACTGATGTGCAGATGAGTGCAGGCATGCTGCACGTACAGAACCTGTTCTCAGGACAAAATCATCACACTAGTTGCAGTAATAATAATATATGCACCTAACATTAAGTGAGAAAAAATGTAATTGACATTATTTTCTATAACCTAATAACCTGTTATTGATTCACACAATGGATGACATTTAATGTCCTGTTTGGATGGATCTGATAACAAAAAAGTATAGGAGAATTGGACAAGAATATTATATAGTATAATTAATTCTAGAGAGATGTTTTAATTGCCTCACTGATTTGTAACTAATTGCTGCAGCCCTACACAACATGCAACAAGCCAGAGCAATATTTCTTCAAGGTTAACATCATATCGTTTGCCACTCGTCTGTTTGCTCAAATCACGTTCACACATTCGGACAAGCAGTAGCTTCTGTACAAGAAGTTCCTGCCTTCTCTCGCCACACTTCTCCCCACTCGTGCTCTTTTTTATCATCTGACACGTTCTCCCTCTTCGCCGTCATCACAGACAGTTTGTCTTTCTCTGCTGTGCTACAACTCCTAATCTGTTCCCTCCACTCTTTTTTTCTCCTCATGGCGCATGTTTGAAGTGCCGCGGCAGTGCGATGTGGCACAGTGGGACGTCGATTTAGCCCCTCTCCACCAACCCGGCACCATCTCTGCATCTGCAGAAGAGTTAGCCTCTGCCAATCGGGCTCTGAGCACATAGCGAGGAGCCGGCGGAGAATGGTGGTGACTGAAGATGAGTGAGGTGTGAGTAGAGGGAGCGAAGGCCTGAGAGACTTGTTCTACTTTGTGGGTTTGGAAGGGATGTCGGTTATGAACACGTATCAGCTGCGACGCCTGATTGAGAAGCAACAAAAAAAAAATTCCAAATTTGTATTCATTCCTTTATTGTTTTTGCTTTCATGTCCGCTTGTCACTGCCACCTCTGGGATCTTAGCCCATCCATGCTGTGAACCAACTGGTGCAATTACAAACAAAGTGTTCTCACGTCTGCATTTGCATGTGGGTCTGCCTCTCGTTAAGCTTTCACACACACACACACACACACACACATACCCAGAGACACAATGTGAGAGAAAAGTAGGTTAGGCTGTTTTTTTTTTTTTTTTTGCTCCCATTCCCTAGCGTCTAGGTTTTGTTGCCTCTCACGCTTTCTTTCCTTTGCTTCCTCGGTAAAGCAGCATGAAAAATGAAAAAGACAGCGCGGTCCGTTTGATCTTTTCACACAGGCCGTGCTGTAATTTGAGATGGAATTGTAAGATTGGCAAACCATAAACCCACTTTCGTGAGATGATGCATATCCTGATGGGGAAACTCCCAGCCATCAAGCTTCATCTTTGTTTTATTATTTTTAAACCTTTCATTGTTTTACCTCCACTCTTGTACAAGCGTTCATTCCTCTTTTCATTCTCCCCCTGCGTGTAGTTTTCACTAAGATATAACCTTCGCTCAATATTCATTTACCTTCACCTGAATCTTGGCACCTCTCGACGTATTGGGAGTGCTCTTCGGTGTGTGGGCAGGAATCACAGCACCATGACCACGAGGAGAGGATGAAAAGTCCACTCATAAAGGCGTAACCTTTATAGGTCACAGGAAGAGAAGTTGCTGCTGAAACTTGATTTCATCATTCCAAATTTGCATCTAAATCACACAACTGAGTTATCACTTTCATATCCGATCTAGACCGCATCAATCATTCACACGCCGCAGCGTATGCTCGTCCGTTTGGGCCAAATTGAGCTTAACTGAATTACTGCCAAATTCTTTTTCAAGAAAACAACCAAAAGTGTCTGCCTTTGGAGGGAGCTTCGTAGAACGAAACTTGAGAAACAGCAGTTTAAAACACTCAGAGACACCATTGAGGGACACCACTGTGTTCAAAAGACTGATCCTAGATTATGGCTGCCGACTGCCCCTGGGCTCTGAAATTTAATTACAGTGGCTAGTCATAATTAGGACTGGGAACCAGCAAGTGGCTGCCACAGAATTTGGAGGCAGGGCAGTTAATCTGGTCTCTGTCTATGGCCCTAGAGCCCTCTGGGCACTGCTTCGTCACACTCGCACCTGCTCTCGAACTGTTGCATCGCACAAGCTTTAATGTCTATCTGCGTGTGTGTGTGTGTGTGTGTTGGCAGGAGGGATGGGTGACATGGGCTGTTAGGAAAGGCAGTGGAGAGGGGCACAGTTCCCTGACAGGGTGCTTGATTCACAACAATGCGACTGCATCAGCCACCGGCCTCTTGGGCGTACTGAACTGTGGAACTGTGATTCAACTGTGATGGTTTTATGACTAGAACACAGCGCTTCAGGCTCGACATTAGGGGATGTTCACTTTTCCTGGGCAAGTGGGTTTTTTCGCCGAGCTGGGAAAAGAGAAATTTACACGTGCCGGTGGGGAAGACATAAACCAAAAGTCAATCGATCTTGTACTGAAATGCATAGCATTTAAGAAAAATAAACTATAAAAAAGACCCTCTGATCTTATGGAAGCTTGTCAACAAGTGAAAGGACTGTTGACACCGATGTAGGTATTGCTATTTTTGCCTCAATAACATTTTCTGCAGCGCCCCCTATAGATTATTCTCAAACGCCCCCACATGGACACATTTAGAGCTTTTATATCAAAACTCCGGTTAGCTTAACTTAAAACAGCACAACATTTACTGAAAATCGTATTTTGACCTTGAGATGCTTCTGTGAAACAAATTCTGCTTCCTATACTGTGAGTATATGACAAGATGGGTATAGATAGAGAGATGGATGGATGGATGGATGGATGGATGGATGGATAGATAGATGAAAAACGCAATCCAATGAGTCCAATAATTGTTCTATGCTCTCATTTACATACACTGCTGGAAAAGCTTTTGTTTCATGAAAGCACCCTGGGCTTCAAATACCATCTCAAGCATGCAGACGGCCACTGTTGCCACCGTACAAAAAATATATATATTTTGGTCCCCGGGCCAGGTTTTTCTACTCTTGTTTAGGATGACAAGTTGACTATTAAATGGATTTGAGGGACCATAGACTGATTAATATTGTTGGTAACAATGGCTTCTTTGAAATTTGAAGGCAACTTCAACAACTATTCAAAGATTTTAAACCTAAATCCTGCCTTAAATTCTGTTCTAAAATCTAAAAATCTCTGGATTCTATTCTATTTATTATAAATTAAGACAACACAGAAAATTCCATTGGTTTAAAGAAAATAAACCAAAGGTGGCTGCTTTGATGCTCCAAATGAACAGGTGTGAATAGAATTAGTGCACACACTGGGGCCATTACATGAGTGGGAAGCAACAGTCAAGACTGTAAAGTTCACTTTAAGTCTGCTTGGATCTGCGTAATTGTTTTTCCAGCACAGGTGCAGAGTAAGAATGTGCGACTAATGCACTAAACGCCCACTCTCACATCACAATGAGTCCACACAGTGTGGGAAAGGCGAGCATTCAGGCTGCTCATTTGGGAACCTTGGCTTTCACACAGGTTGTCTGCGTTGTCATGGAAACTCAAAAACGGTTTCGCACGGTGAACATTTACAAACACGCTCGCAGCATCGAGGTCAACAAGATGTGTTTGTGCAAATGGACTGCACACATTCTGCTAGTTATTTGAGCCAAATAAGCTAGCTGGCAGGCAGAGGGAACCTGTTTATTCCAGTGTTGTTCAGCTCCGTCCAAACATCTGATGGCCCCGTACTGTAGCTGGCGGTGCTGTTTGCACATCTGCACAGGCTGCTGTTTGTTCCTGTGACTCCATCTGTACATTTAATTATGCGGAGTGGCAAATACACACCAGCATTTCAGCTTGTACTCTGTAAACCTGCCACAACTGTGCTGTCTTTCTTTTTTTAATTTCATTCATTTCGGGCCAGCCAGGTTGTCGGTGGCGCTCTTCTAATCTTTTTTTTTTTTACACCCTGATTAAAATTGCCAGTTCAATAAAGGTTTACAGCCTGGCAATCACTGGAATAATAATACAGAAATAAAAATGCCTGGCGTTTTGTGATTAAATATTGTCAGGCAAAGTTTTGGTTAAAGAAAAGACAATTTTTATTTTTATTTTTTTAATGGCACGATTCAGATTGCACCGTCATAGGGCAAACAAAAAGAGTGTAACAATATTTGTCAACCCTACAGCTAAAAATGTAGGCGTCAACAAGTTCCTTCCTTGAGGAAATTCTGCCCAGAAATTCACTGGAGACAGGTCAAAACAAAACGCTGATAATTCTTAAAATAGCTTTTACTGTATCCCAGCACATTCAAATCCTCCAACAATCCAACAATCCAACTCTTGTCCCTGCCAATCCTCCAAATCTTGACCATCAGGCAGCAACTCGAAAGCATCTGGCAAAGCTTTCTCTGTGGCTTATGGAACGCTCATTTGCATATTGCTCATCTCAGACTGCTTGTTTGCTTTGAGATATCAGAAACGCTTTGTTCTTTTGTTTTTGTAGACCCTGGTGCCGTAGTCATTTTATTAATTGCAATGGAGACAGGTAGGCGACCCAGAGAAATGCCAAACAGAAAACATTTGATTAATTAGGTGTGGGAATAAACACTGTTTCTTATAAACAATGAAAGTGTAAAAAAAAAAAAACAGTTCTATAGTTTCTTATAAACAATGAAAGTGTAAAAAACAACAGTTCTATAGCTAGTAGTCTATTTTTATTGACTCAATTACTACAGCACCTCCTTCTGCTTCGTATAAGTTCCGTGGGTCCGCACAACAATTTGGGAAATGTTGTTGACGGACGCCGCTCCTCCCTCCACCAGGCGGTTACGACTGCAATGCGTGATGGGATACATTGCTTGGGTATTATACATCGGATGTACACTAGATTTCGCGGTACACTGTGGTATACACTGATTGACCTTTATCATGGACAACATCTACTTACTTAATATCCGGACACCACTACAACATGCCGTGACCCCTAGGTGGTGCACTAGGCGTGTAGAAGGGGGTTTTGGACACAGCCATGGCAATTAATAAAATGACTAGACCTTAATTAGCAACAAGATTGGCTAACATTAGTCCCTATCATTAATGCTCAACTGTGCCTTCACATACATTAGGGCAACAAGATTGGCTAACATTAGTCCCTGTCATTCTGTCTGTCGTTCACGGTACGTACAACACCTCTGTGCGTCTCTTTGTGTGTGTGTGTGTGTGTGTGTGTGTGAAGTGACATGAGGCTATGTTTGTCAGTGGGTCAAATCTGGAAGACTGTTACATGTCTGGCTTTAATGCCATGTGTCGTGTGTGATACTGTGTGTGTGTGAGTGTGTGTTAGACCAACACAGTATAATTAACCTCAGTGACCCGGTTGCTGCAGGGATGCAGTTACTACTGTGTCTAAAATGTCTGTCTAATGGACCAATCATCACCCAATGTCACACACCAAAAAACACTCTTTGTCTACACTCAGCATTTATAAATACAAACACAGTACATCTGTCTGCCGTTCACCACCCTCAGTGCCCTTGGCACGCACTGCTTCGCACCACGCTGCATCAACAGAACTCACGCGCACACACACCAACACGGAGGCATATGGTAAAGAGCTAGCTATTTGTTAGCGACCCTGACATCCCTGACAAATTGACTCCTTTATGCAAGTGGAAGTATGCTGCACAGGGAGGGTGAACTGAGGAGGCGGTCCACCTCATTCACACCATTCAAAAGAGAGAAAGCAACGATTCCATCTACGACATCAGCTGCATTAAAAAAAAAATCCAAACCATTTTTGCTGCAAGGACAAACTGAGGTGGGAGAGCAGGACGGGAAATGGAGGTCTGGATTCCGAGAGGTGGAAAAACACAGAGAGAAAGTGAGAGCCCAACCCCTCTTCAGACAACAATCACCGGCTCTCGAAGCTCACATCACTCTACTCCAGGTTTATATTCGGCTGCGTCCAAGTTTGCACATACTACTGCAGTAACACAGGAGTACAGGCTCTTCTCTTAACAACAAGCCAGAGTCTGCTGATCAGGAGTCGGCATGTAAAAACGTAGCTACAGAAACTAACCTCACTTACACTTCTCTCTGACCTGAATCAGTCACACATCACACTAAGTGAAGTTAATTCACCACCTGTGGTCAACCCCACTGTCTGGTAATGGTCAGAGCATGGTGGGACAGTCGAGGTACAGGAGGTCTTCACTTAAGAAGACCTACCGTACTGTGTGCTGCATTGTAAAAACTGTATAAAATTATTCAATTTTTTCCCTCTTTGCATGAGAGAGAAAATATATAAAAATATATAAATATAAATAATAGATAAATATATATATTTACACATATATTTATATGTTGCATTTTATTTGAACTTGATTTTTATTAATGAAAGTGAAAGAATATAGTTTTTTTATTGCAATAAAAAACAATTATAATTAGTTGGAAAGAATATATTTTTCATTGGTAAATAGGTAATTTTTTTCTTTTAATCAATTACTAGACAGTTACTAGGTGACCCCACGTGGAGCCATAACCACGTGGAGCCATAACCACGTGGAGCCATAACCCTAAGGTTGAAAAACACTAAAATAAAATGAAATGGACAATCTCAGAGTTAAGTGGTTCCAAGAAAACCACACACAATAAGGAATTAATGTAGATATTCTAAACTCAAATAAACCTTTTCAGCCATTTCCTTCTTTAATAAAGGTCTGGATTATTTGGACCGATGGACCAATCAAATGTGAGTATATATCACTAAGCTAACGCCTGTGTAAAACGCTACAAAGAACAGAAGAAGTGTTGACATCCTGTAAGCTGTCGGTCCAAATTACACACTAAAGGAAAATCAAAAAGGTATACTTGATATATAGGTATACAAAAAACGTATATTTTTCTAAAGACACATTTTGACGTGAGTGTAGTACATGTAGTATAGTGATATCTTCCCGTACAGCTGTAATGTGGAATATGTAAAAACGGGACTATTTCTCATCCGTACATTGTCTGTTGTAAATCATAGGACAATCGTCAAACATGTCGAGTTTGTTTGTTGGTTTTTTAGGAGGAAATTACTGTGGGAGCCTTCTGACATTGTAAGCCGGCTGTATATTTGTCATTTCGGAATGAAGTTGGCTTGTCTGCTGCCGCGCTGACAATCTCATTTTCCTCGCATAATGGGCGCAGCTGTCGGCTTTTTTTTCCCCGCACACGCCTTCATCTTGGTCTTGTTTATAAAATGAGATATTTTTCGCACCTCCTCGCCACTGACAGTAAATTTAAGCGCTGCAAGAGACGGAGGGAGGAACACAACCTGAGGAGCACGGAGATAAATGAGACGGAGGAAATGGACAGAGGACGGGACAGGCTCACAATTCTTAGCCTAATCCTTTCAGTGAGGGACAACACTGTGGACATGATTCATATCTGGCGTTATGAAGAGAGTGATGAATCTGCTGCCT